>NW_019272483.1:21946-26911 GCF_002738345.1 Cucurbita maxima | reverse complement strand
AATACAATTTCGAACCAACGGAGTGCATCAACACTGTAAAAGAGTGCTTCAAATCGAACCCTACTTCGGAAACCCAAATCTGGGACGTTTGAAGTACGTGCTAAAAAAACCGAGTCACGGTTGACGTTTTTCAAAACATTTGTGAGGAATGATTAGGCTTGTAGATGTAGAATACAATTTCGAACCAACGGAGTGCATCAAAACAGTAAAAGAGTGCTTCAAATCGAACCCTACTTCGGAAACCCAAATCNCAAATCTGGGACGTTTGAAGTACGTGCTAAAAAAACCGAGTCACGATCGACGTTTTTCAAAACATTTTTGGGGAATGATTAGGCTTGTAGATGTAGAATACAATTTCGAACCAACGAAGTGCATCAAAACAGTAAAAGAGTGCTTCAAATCGATCCCTACTTTGGAAACCTAAATCTGGGACGTTTGAAGTACGTGCTAAAAAAACCGAGTCACGGTCGACGTTTTTCAAAACATTTGTGGGGAATGATTAGGCTTGTGGATGTAGAATACCATTTCGAACCAACGGAGAACGTGCTAAAAAAACCGAGTCACGGTCGACGTTTTTCAAAACATTTGTGGGGAATGATTAGGCTTGTAGATGTAGAATACAACTTCGAACCAACGGAGTGCATCAAAACAGTAAAAGAGTGCTTCAAATCGAACCCTACTTCGGAAACCCAAATCTGGGACGTTTGAAGTACGTGCTAAAAAAACCGAGTCACGGTCGACGTTTTTCAAAACGTTTGTGGGGAATGATTAGGCTTGTAGATGTAGAATACAACTTCGAACCAACGGAGTGCATCAAAACAGTAAAAGAGTGCTTCAAATCGAACCCTACTTCGGAAACCCAAATCTGGGACGTTTGAAGTACGTGCTAAAAAAACCGAGTCACGGTCGACGTTTTTCAAAACATTTGTGGGAAATGATTAGGCTTGTGGATGTAGAATACCATTTCGAACGAACGGAGAACGTGCTAAAAAAACCGAGTCACGGTCGACGTTTTTCAACACATTTGTGGGGAATGATTAGGCATGTAAATGTACAATACAATTTCGAACCAACGGAGTGCATCAACACTGTAAAAGAGTGCTTCAAATCGAACCTTACTTCGGAAACCCAAATTCGGGACGTTTGAAGTACGTGCTAAAAAAACCGAGTCACGGTCGACGTTTTTCAAAACATTTGTGGGGAATGATTAGGCTTGTGGATGTAGAATACCATTTCGAACCAACGGAGAATGTGCTAAAAAAANACTTCGGAAACCCAAATCTGGGACGTTTGAAGTACGTGCTAAAAAAACCGAGTCACGGTCGACGTTTTTCAAAACATTTGTGGGGAATGATTAGGCTTGTAGATGTAGAATACAACTTCGAACCAACAGAGTGCATCAAAACAGTAAAAGAGTGCTTCAAATCGAACCCTACTTCGGAAACCCAAATCTGGGACGTTTGAAGTACGTGCTAAAAAAACCGAGTCACGGTCGACGTTTTTCAAAACATTTGTGGGGAATGATTAGGCTTGTAGATGTAGAATACAACTTCGAACCAACAGAGTGCATCAAAACAGTAAAAGAGTGCTTCAAATCGAACCCTACTTCGGAAACCCAAATCTGGGACGTTTGAAGTACGTGCTAAAAAACCGAGTCACGGTCGACGTTTTTCAAAACATTTGTGGGGAATGATTAGGCTTGTAGATGTAGAATACAACTTCGAACCAACAGAGTGCATCAAAACAGTAAAAGAGTGCTTCAAATCGAACCCTATTTCGAAACACTAATCAGGGACGTTTGAAGTACGTGCTAAAAAACCCGAGTCACGGTCGACATTTTTAAAACTTTTGTAGGGAATGATTAGGCTTGATGATGTAGAAAAGAATTTCCAACAAACGGAGTGCATCCAAACAGTAAAAGAGTCCTTCAAATCGAAACCTAATTCGAAAACCCAAATTTGGGACGTTTGAAGTATGTGGTAAAAAAACCGAGTCACGGTCGACATTTTTAAAAAGTTTTGTGGGGAATGATTAAGCTTTATGATTTAGAATAGAATTTCAACGAAACGAAGTGCATAAAATACTAAAAGTGTGCTTCAAAATGAGCCCTACTTCCGAAACCCAAATCTGGGACGTTTGAAGTACGTGCTAAAAAACCGAGTCACGGTCGACGTTTTTCAACACATTTGTGGGGAATGATTAGGCTTGTAGATGTAGAATACAACTTCGAACCAACAGAGTGCATCAAAACAGTAAAAGAGTGCTTCAAATCGAACCCTATTTCGAAACACTAATCAGGGACGTTTGAAGTACGTGCTAAAAAACCCGAGTCACGGTCGACATTTTTAAAACTTTTGTAGGGAATGATTAGGCTTGATGATGTAGAAAAGAATTTCCAACAAACGGAGTGCATCCAAACAGTAAAAGA
Source organism: Cucurbita maxima (assembly GCF_002738345.1). Taxonomy (NCBI): domain Eukaryota; kingdom Viridiplantae; phylum Streptophyta; class Magnoliopsida; order Cucurbitales; family Cucurbitaceae; genus Cucurbita; species Cucurbita maxima. The sequence goes on along the minus strand of NW_019272483.1, from coordinate 24,483 downwards.
GTCCTTCAAATCGAAACCTAATTCGAAAACCCAAATTTGGGACGTTTGAAGTATGTGGTAAAAAAACCGAGTCACGGTCGACATTTTTAAAAAGTTTTGTGGGGAATGATTAAGCTTTATGATTTAGAATAGAATTTCAACGAAACGAAGTGCATAAAATACTAAAAGTGTGCTTCAAAATGAGCCCTACTTCCGAAACCCAAATCTGGGACGTTTGAAGTACGTGCTAAAAAACCGAGTCACGGTCGACGTTTTTCAACACATTTGTGGGGAATGATTAGGCTTGTAGATGTAGAATACAACTTCGAACCAACAGAGTGCATCAAAACAGTAAAAGAGTGCTTCAAATCGAACCCTATTTCGAAACACTAATCAGGGACGTTTGAAGTACGTGCTAAAAAACCCGAGTCACGGTCGACATTTTTAAAACTTTTGTAGGGAATGATTAGGCTTGATGATGTAGAAAAGAATTTCCAACAAACGGAGTGCATCCAAACAGTAAAAGAGTCCTTCAAATCGAAACCTAATTCGAAAACCCAAATTTGGGACGTTTGAAGTATGTGGTAAAAAAACCGAGTCACGGTCGACATTTTTAAAAAGTTTTGTGGGGAATGATTAAGCTTTATGATTTAGAATAGAATTTCAACGAAACGAAGTGCATAAAATACTAAAAGTGTGCTTCAAAATGAGCCCTACTTCCGAAACCCAAATCTGGGACGTTTGAAGTACGTGCTAAAAAACCGAGTCACGGTCGACGTTTTTCAAAACATTTGTGGGGAATGATTAGGCTTGTAGATGTAGAATACAACTTCGAACCAACAGAGTGCATCAAAACAGTAAAAGAGTGCTTCAAATCGAACCCTATTTCGAAACACTAATCAGGGACGTTTGAAGTACGTGCTAAAAAACCCGAGTCACGGTCGACATTTTTAAAACTTTTGTAGGGAATGATTAGGCTTGATGATGTAGAAAAGAATTTCCAACAAACGGAGTGCATCCAAACAGTAAAAGAGTCCTTCAAATCGAAACCTAATTCGAAAACCCAAATTTGGGACGTTTGAAGTATGTGGTAAAAAAACCGAGTCACGGTCGACATTTTTAAAAAGTTTTGTGGGGAATGATTAAGCTTTATGATTTAGAATAGAATTTCAACGAAACGAAGTGCATAAAATACTAAAAGTGTGCTTCAAAATGAGCCCTACTTCCGAAACCCAAATCTGGGACGTTTGAAGTACGTGCTAAAAAAACCGAATCACGGTCGACGTTTTTCAAAACATTTGTGGGGAATGATTAGGCTTGTGGATGTAGAATACCATTTCGAACGAACGGAGAACGTGCTAAAAAAACCGAGTCACGGTCGACGTTTTTCAAAACATTTGTGGGGAATGATTAGGCTTGTGGATGTAGAATACCATTTCGAACCAACGGAGAACGTGCTAAAAAAACCGAGTCACGGTCGACATTTTTAAACACATTTGTGGGGAATGATTAGGCATGTAGATGTACAATACAATTTCGAACCAACGGAGTGCATCAACACTGTAACAGAGTGCTTCAAATCGAACCCTACTTCGGAAACCCAAATCTGGGACGTTTGAAGTACGTGCTAAAAAAACCGAGTCACGGTCGACGTTTTTCAAAACATTTGTGGGGAATGATTAGGCTTGTAGATGTAGAATACAATTTCGAACCAACGGAGTGCATCAAAACAGTAAAAGAGTGCTTCAAATCGAACCCTACTTCGGAAACCCAAATCTGGGATGTTTGAAGTACGTGCTAAAAAAACCGAGTCACGGTGGACGTTTTTCAAAACATTTGTGGGGAATGATTAGGCTTGTAGATGTAGAATACAATTTCGAACCAACGGAATGCATCAAAACAGTAAAAGAGTGCTTCAAATCGAACCCTACTTTGGAAACCNCCGAGTCACGGTCGACGTTTTTCAAAACATTTGTGGGGAATGATTAGGCTTGTAGATGTAGAATACAATTTCGAACCAACGGATTGCATCAAAACAGTAAAAGAGTGCTTCAAATCGAACCCTACTTTGAAAACCCAAATCTGGGACGTTTGAAGTACGTGCTAAAAAAACCGAGTCACGGTCGACGTTTTTCAAAACATTTGTGAGGAATGATTAGGCTTGTGGATGTAGAATACCATTTCGAACCAACGGAGAACGTGCTAAAAAAACCGAGTCACGGTCGACGTTTTTCAACACATTTGTGGGGAATGATTAGGCATGTAGATGTACAATACAATTTCGAACCAACGGAGTGCATCAACACTGTAAAAGAGTGCTTCAAATCGAACCCTACTTCGAACCCAAATCTGGGACGTTTGAAGTACGTGCTAAAAAAACCGAGTCACGGTCGACGTTTTTCAAAACATTTGTGGGGAATGATTAGGCTTGTAGATGTAGAATACAATTTCGAACCAACGGAGTGCATCAAAACAGTAAAAGAGTGCTTCAAATCGAACCCTACTTCGGAAACCCAAATCTGGGACGTTTGAAGTACGAGCTAAAAAAACCGAGTCAC
>NW_019272483.1:14337-17679 GCF_002738345.1 Cucurbita maxima | reverse complement strand
CTTCGGAAACCCAAATCTGGGACGTTTGAAGTACGTGCTAAAAAAACTGAGTCACGGTCGACGTTTTTCAAAACATTTGTGGGGAATGATTAGGCTTGTAGATGTAGAATACAATTTCGAACCAACGGAGTGCAACAAAACAGTAAAAGAGTTCTTCAAATCGAACCCTACTTCGGAAACCCAAATCTGGGATGTTTGAAGTACGTGCTAAAAAAACTGAGTCACGGTCGACGTTTTTCAAAACATTTGTGGGGAATGATTAGGCTTGTAGATGTAGAATACAATTTCGAACCAACGGAGTGCATCANTTCGGAAACCCAAATCTGGGATGTTTGAAGTACGTGCTAAAAAAACCGAGTCACGGTCGACGTTTTTCAAAAGATTTGTGGGGAATGATTAGGCTTGTAGATGTAGAATACAATTTCGAACCAACGGAGTGCATCAAAACAGTAAAAGAGTGCTTCAAATCGAACCCTACTTTGGAAACCCAAATCTGGGACGTTTGAAGTACGTGCTAAAAAAACCGAGTCACGGTCGACGTTTTTCAAAACATTTGTGAGGAATGATTAGGCTTGTGGATGTAGAATACCATTTCGAACAAACGGAGAACGTGCTAAAAAAACCGAGTCACGGTCGACGTTTTTCAACACATTTGTGGGGAATGATTAGGCATGTAGATGTACAATACAATTTCGAACCAACGGAGTGCATCAACACTGTAAAAGAGTGCTTCAAATCGAACCCTACTTTAGAAACCCAAATCTGGGACGTTTGAAGTACGTGCTAAAAAAACCGAGTCACGGTCGACGTTTTTCAAAACATTTGTGGGGAATGATTAGGCTTGTAGATGTAGAATACAACTTCGAACCAACGGAGTGCATCAAAATAGTAAAAGAGTGCTTCAAATCGAACCCATCTTCGGAAACCCAAATTTGGGACGTTTGAAGTACGTGCTAAAAAAACCGAGTCAAGGTCGACGTTTTTCAAAACATTTGTGGGGNTTGTGGATGTAGAATACCATTTCGAACGAACGGAGAACGTGCTAAAAAAACCGAGTCACGGTCGACGTTTTTCAACACATTTGTGGGGAATGATTAGGCATGTAAATGTACAATACAATTTCGAACCAATGGAGTGCATCAACACTGTAAAAGAGTGCTTCAAATCGAACCCTACTTCGGAAACCCAAATCTGGGACGTTTGAAGTACGTGCTAAAAAAACCGAGTCACGGTCGACGTTTTTCAAAACATTTGTGGGGAATGATTAGGCTTGTGGATGTAGAATACAATTTCAAACCAACGGAGTACGTGCTAAAAAAACCGAGTCACGATCGACGTTTTTCAAAACATTTGTGGGAAATTATTAGGCTTGAAGTTTTAGAATACAATTTCGAACCGACGGAGTGCATCAAAACAGTTAAAGAGTGCTTCAAATCGAACCCTACTTCGGAAACCCAAATCTGGGACGTTTGAAGTACGTGCTAAAAAAACCGAGTCACGGTCGACGTTTTTCAAAACATTTGTGGGGAATGATTAGGCTTGTGGATGTAGAATACCATTTCGAACGAACGGAGAACGTGCTAAAAAAACCGAGTCACGGTCGACGTTTTTCAACACATTTGTGGGGAATGATTAGGCATGTAGATGTAGAATACAATTTCGAACCAACGGAGCACGTGCTAAAAAAACCGAGTCACGGTCGACGTTTTTCAACACATTTGTGGGGAATGATTAGGCATGTAGATGTAGAATACAATTTCGAACCAACGGAGCACGTGCTAAAAAAACCGAGTCACGGTCGACGTTTTTCAACACATTTGTGGGGAATGATTAGGCATGTAGATGTAGAATACAATTTCGAACCAACGGAGTGCATCAACACTGTAAAAGAGTGCTTCAAATCGAACCCTACTTCGGAAACCCAAATCTGGGACGTTTGAAGTACGTGCTAAAAAAACCGAGTCACGGTCGACGTTTTTAAAAACATTTGTGGGGAATGATTAGGCTTGTGGATGTAGAATACCATTTCGAACGAACGGAGAACGTGCTAAAAAAACCGAGTCACGGTCGACGTTTTTCAACACATTTGTGGGGAATGATTAGGCATGTAGATGTAGAATACAATTTCGAACCAACGGAGTGCATCAAAACAGTAAAAGAGTGCTTCAAATCGAACCCTACTTCGGAAACCCAAATCTGGGACGTTTGAAGTACGTGCTAAAAAACCGAGTCACGGTCGACGTTTTTCAAAACATTTGTGGGGAATGATTAGGCTTGTAGATGTAGAATACAATTTCGAACCAACGGAGTGCATCAAAACAGTAAAAGAGTGCTTCAAATCGAACCCTACTTCGGAGACCCAAATCTGGGACGTTTGAAGTACGTGCTAAAAAAACCGAGTCACGGTCGACGTTTTTCAAAACATTTGTGGGGAATGATTAGGCTTGTAGATGTAGAATACAATTTCGAACCAACTGAGTGCATCAAAACAGTAAAAGAGTGCTTCAAATCGAACCCTACTTCGGAAACCCAAATCTGGGACGTTTGAAGTACGTGCTAAAAAAACCGAGTCACGGTCGACGTTTTTCAAAACATTTGTGGGGAATGATTAGGCTTGTGGATGTAGAATACCATTTCGAACGAACGGAGAAAGTGCTAAAAAAACCGAGTCATGATTAGGCTTGTGGATGTAGAATACCATTTCGAACGAACGGAGAAAGTGCTAAAAAAACCGAGTCACGGTCGACGTTTTTCAACACATTTGTGGGGAATGATTAGGCATGTAGATGTACAATACAGTTTCGAACCAACGCAGTGCATCAACACTGTAAAAGAGTGCTTCAAATCGAACCCTACTTCGGAAACCCAAATCTGGGACGTTTGAAGTACGTGCTAAAAAAACCGAGTCACGGTCGACGTTTTTCAAAACATTTGTGGGGAATGATTAGGCTTGTGGATGTAGAATACCATTTCGAACGAACGGAGTACGTGCTAAAAAAACCGAGTCACGGTCGACGTTTTTCAAAACATTTGTGGGGAATGATTAGGCTTGTGGATGTAGAATACAATTTCAAACCAACGGAGTACGTGCTAAAAAAACCGAGTCACGATCGACGTTTTTCAAAACATTTGTGGGGAATGATTAGGCATGTAGATGTACAATACAATTTCGAACCAACGGAGTGCATCAACACTGTAACAGAGTGCTTCAAATTGAACCCTACTTCGGAAACCCAAATCTGGGACGTTTGAAGTACGTGCTAAAAAAACCGAGTCACGGTCGACATTTTTCAAAACATTTGTGGGGAATGATTAGGCTTGTGGATGTAGAATACCATTTCG
>NW_019272483.1:10853-11755 GCF_002738345.1 Cucurbita maxima | reverse complement strand
AGTAAAAGAGTCCTTCAAATCGAAACCTAATTCGAAAACTCAAATTTGGGACGTTTGAAGTATGTGGTAAAAAAACCGAGTCACAGTCGACATTTTTAAAAAGTTTAGTGAGGAATGATTAGGCTTTATGATTTAGAATAGAATTTCAATGAAATGGAGTGCATAAAATAGTAAAAGTGTGCTTCAAAATGAGCCCTACTTCGGAAACCCAAATCTGGGACGTTTGAAGTACGTGCTAAAAAACCCGAGTCACAGTCGACGTTTTTTAAAACTTTTGTGAGGAATGATTAGGCTTGATGATTTATAATAGAATTTAAAAGAAATGTATTACATAAAACAGTAAAAGAGTGCTTCAAATCGAACCCTATTTCGAAAAACTAATCAGGGACGTTTGAAGTACGTGCTAAAAAACCCGAGTAACGGTCGAAATTTTTAAAACTTTTGTAGGGAATGATTAGGCTTGATGATGTAGAAAAGAATTTAAAACAAGCGGAGTGCATCAAAACAGTAAAAGAGTCCTTCAAATCGAAACCTAATTCGAAAACCCAAATTTGGGACGTTTGAAGTATGTGATAAAAAAACCGAGTCACGGTCGAAATTTTTAAAAAGTTTTGTGGGGAATGATTAGGCTTTATGATTTAGAATAGAATTTCAACGAAACGGAGTGCATAAAATAGTAAAAGTGTGCTTCAAAATGAGCCCTACTTCGGAAACCCAAATCTGGGACGTTTGAAGTACGTGCTAAAAAAACCGAGTCACGGTCGACGTTTGTTGGAATTTTGTGGGGAATGAATAGGCTTGTAGATGTAGAATACAATTTCACACCAACGGAGTGCATCAAAACAGTAAAAGAGTGCTTCAAATCGAACCCTACTTCGAAAACCCAAATCTGGGACGTTTGA
>NW_019272483.1:6197-10798 GCF_002738345.1 Cucurbita maxima | reverse complement strand
AATTTCCAACAAGCGGAGTGCATCAAAACAGTAAAAGAGTCCTTCAAATCGAAACCTAATTCGAAAACCCAAATTTGGGACGTTTGAAGTATGTGGTAAAAAAACCGAGTCACGGTCGACATTTTTAAAACTTTTTGTGGGGAATGATTAGGCGTTATGATTTAGAATAGAATTTCAACGAAACGGAGTGCATAAAATAGTAAAAGTGTGCTTCAAAATGAGCCCTACTTCGGAAACCCAAATCTGGGACGTTTGAAGTACGTGCTAAAAAAATCGAGTCACGGTCGACGTTTGTTGGAAGTTTTGTGGGGAATGAATAGGCTTGTAGATGTAGAATACAATTTCGAACCAACGGAGTGCATCAAAACAGTAAAAGAGTGCTTAAAATCGAACCCTACTTCGAAAACCCAAATCTGGGACGTTTGAAGTACGTGCTAAAAAACCGAGTCACGGTCGACGTTTTTCAAAACTTTTGTGGGGAATGATTCGGCATAATGATTTAGAATCTAATTTTGAAGAATCATAGTGCATAAAATAGTAAAAGATTGCTTCAAATCGAACCCTACTTCGGAAACCAAAATCTGAAACGTTTGAAGTACGTGCTAAAAAAACCGAGTCACGGTCAACGTTTTTTAAAACTTTTGTGAGGAATGATTAGGCTTGATGATTTATAATAGAATTTAAAAGAAATGTATTACATAAAACAGTAAAAGAGTGCTTCAAATCGAATTCTATTTCGAAACACTAATCAGGGACGTTTGAAGTACGTGCTAAAAAACCCGAGTCACGGTCGACATTTTTAAAACTTTTGTAGGGAATGATTAGGCTTGATGATGTAGAAAAGAATTTCCAACAAGCGGAGTGCATCAAAACAGTAAAAGAGTCCTTCAAATCGAAACCTAATTCGAAACTCAAATTTGGGACGTTTGAAGTATGTGGTAAAAAAACCGAGTCACGATCGACATTTTTAAAAAGTTTTGTGGGGAATGATTAGGCTTTATGATTTAGAATAGAATTTCAACGAAACGGAGTGCATAAAATAGTAAAAGTGTGCTTCAAAATGTGCCCTACTTCGGAAACCCAAATCTGGGACGTTTGAAGTACGTGCTCAAAAAACCGAGTCACGGTCGACGTTTGTTGGAAGTTTTGTGGGGAATGAATAGGCTTGTAGATGTAGAATACAATTTCGAANCGAAACGGAGTGCATAAAATAGTAAAAGTGTGCTTCAAAATGAGCCTTACTTCGGAAACCCAAATCTGGGACGTTTGAAGTACGTGCTAAAAAAACCGAGTCACGGTCGACGTTTGTTGGAAGTTTTGTGGGGAATGAATAGGCTTGTAGATGTAGAATACAATTTCGAACCAACGGAGTGCATCAAAACAGTAAAAGAGTGCTTCAAATCGAACCCTACATCGAAAGCCCAAATCTTGGACGTTTGAAGTACGTGCTAAAAAACCGAGTCACCGTCGACGTTTTTCAAAACTTTTGTGGGGAATGATTCGGCATAATGATTTAGAATCGAATTTTGAAGAATCATAGTGCATAAAATAGATAAAGATTGCTTCAAATCGAACCGTACTTCGGAAACCCAAATCTGGGACGTTTGAAGTACGTGCTAAAAAAACCGAGTCACGGTCGACGTTTTTTAAAACTTTTGTGAGGAATGATTAGGCTTGATGATTTATAATAGAATTTAAAAGAAATGTATTACATAAAACAGTAAAAGAGTGCTTCAAATCGAACCCTATTTCGAAACACTAATCAGGGACGTTTGAAGTACGTGCTAAAAAACCGAGTCACGGTCGACGTTTTTTAAAACTTTTGTGAGGAATGATTAGGCTTGATGATTTATAATAGAATTTAAAAGAAATGTATTACATAAAACAGTATAAGAGTGCTTCAAATCGAACCCTACTTCGAAAACCTAAATCTGGGACGTTTGAAGTACGTGCTAAAAAACTGAGTCACCGTCGACGTTTTTCAAAACTTTGGTGGGGAATGATTCGGCATAATGATTTAGAATCGAATTTTGAAGAATCATAGTGCATAAAATAGTAAAAGATTGCTTCAAATCGAGCCCTACTTCGGAAACCCAAATCTGGGAGGTTTGAAGTACGTGCTAAAAAACCCGAGTCACGGTCGACATTTTTAAAACTTTTGTAGGGAATGATTAGGCTTGATGATGTAGAAAAGAATTTCCAACAAGCGGAGTGCATCAAAACAGTAAAAGAGTCCTTCAAATCGAAACCTAATTCGAAAACCCAAATTTGGGACGTTTGAAGTATGTGGTAAAAAAACCGAGTCATGGTCGACATTTTTAAAAAGTTTTGTGGGGAATGATTAGGCTTTTGTATTTAGAATAGAATTTCAACGAAACGGAGTGCATAAAATAGTAAAAGTGTGCTTCAAAATGAGCCCTACTTCGGAAACCCAAATCTGGGACGTTTGAAGTACGTGCTAAAAAAACCGAGTCACGGTCGACGTTTGTTGGAAGTTTTGTGGGGAATGAATAGGCTTGTAGATGTAGAATACAATTTCGAACCAACGGAGTGCATCAAAACAGTAAAAGAGTGCTTCAAATCGAACCCTACTTCGAAAACCAAAATCTGGGACGTTTGAAGTACGTGCTAAAAAACCGAGTCACGGTCGACGTTTTTCAAAACTTTTGTGGGGAATGATTCGGCATAATGATTTAGAATCGAATTTTGAAGAATCATAGTGCATAAAATAGTAAAAGATTGCTTCAAATCGAGCCCTACTTCGGAAACCGAATTCTGGGACGTTTGAAGTACGTGCTAAAAAACCCGAGTCACGGTCGACATTTTTAAAACTTTTGTAGGGAATGATTAGGCTTGATGATGTAGAAAAGAATTTCCAACAAGCGGAGTGCATCAAAACAGTAAAAGAGTCCTTCAAATCGAAACCTAATTCGAAAACCCAAATTTGGGACGTTTGAAGTATGTGGTAAAAAAACCGAGTCACGGTCGACATTTTTAAAAAGTTTTGTGGTGAATGATTAGGCTTTATGATTTAGAATAGAATTTCAACGAAACGGAGTGCATAAAATAGTAAAAGTGTGCTTCAAAATGAGCCCTACTTCGGAAACCCAAATCTTGAAAGTTTGAAGTACGTGCTAAAAAAACCGAGTCACGGTCGATGTTTGTTGGAAGTTTTGTGGGGAATGAATAGACTTGTAGATGTAGAATACAATTTCGAACCAACGGAGTGCATCAAAACAGTAAAAGAGTGCTTAAAATCGAACCCTACTTCGAAAACCCAAATCTGGGACGTTTGAAGTACGTGCTAAAAAACCGAGTCACGGTCGACGTTTTTCAAAACTTTTGTGGGGAATGATTCGGCATAATGATTTAGAATCGAATTTTGAAGAATCATCGTGCATAAAATAGTAAAAGATTGCTTCAAATCGAACCCTACTTCGGAAACCCAAATCTGGGACGTTTGAAGTACGTGCTAAAAAACCGAGTCACGGTCGACGTTTTTCAAAACTTTTGTGGGGAATGATTCGGCATAATGATTTAGAATCGAATTTTGAAGAATCATAGTGCATAAAATAGTAAAAGATTGCTTCAAATCGAACCCTACTTCGAAACACTAATCAGGGACGTTTGAAGTACGTGCTAAAAAACCCGAGTCACGGTCGAAATTTTTAAAACTTTTGTAGGGAATGATTAGGCTTGATGATGTAGAAAAGAATTTCCAACAAGCGGAGTGCATCCAAACAGTAAAAGAGTCCTTCAAATCGAAACCTAATTCGAAAACCCAAATTTGGGACGTTTGAAGTATGTGGTAAAAAAACCGAGTCACGGTCGACATTTTTAAAAAGTTTTGTGGGGAATGATTAGGCTTTATGATTTAGAATAGAATTTCAACGAAACGGAGTGCATAAAATAGTAAAAGTGTGCTTCAAAATGAGCCCTACTTCGGAAACCCAAATCTGGGACGTTTGAAGTACGTGCTAAAAAAACCGAGTCACGGTCGACGTTTGTTGGAAGTTTTGTGGGGAATGAATAGGCTTGTAGATGTAGAATACAATTTCGAACCAACGGAGTGCATCAAAACAGTAAAAGAGTGCTTCAAATCGAACCCTACTTCGAAAACCCAAATCTGGGACGTTTGAAGTACGTGCTAAAAAACCGAGTCACGGTCGACGTTTTTCAAAACTTTTGTGGGGAATGATTCGGCATAATGATTTAGAATAGAATTTTGAAGAATCATAGTGCATAAAATAGTAAAAGATTGCTTCAAATCGAACCCTACTTCGAAACACTAATCAGGGACGTTTGAAGTACGTGCTAAAAAACCCGAGTCACGGTCGACATTTTTAAAACTTTTGTAGGGAATGATTAGGCTTGATGATGTAGAAAAGAATTTCCAACAAGCGGAGTGCATCAAAACAGTAAAAGAGTCCTTCAAATCGAAACCTAATTCGAAAACCCAAATTTGGGACGTTTAAAGTGTGTGGTAAAAAAACCGAGTCACAGTCGACATTTTTAAAAAGTTTTGTGGGGAATGATTAGGCTTTATGATTTAGAATAGAATTTCAACGAAACGGAGTGCATAAAATAGTAAAAGTGTGCTT
>NW_019272483.1:5865-6120 GCF_002738345.1 Cucurbita maxima | reverse complement strand
ATTAGGCTTGTGGATGTAGAATACAATTTCGAACCAACGGAGTGCATCAAAAAAGTAAAAGAGTGCTTCAAATCAAACCCTACTTCGAAAACCCAAATCTGGGACGTTTGAAGTACGTGCTAAAAAATCGAGTCACGGTCGACGTTTTTCAAAACTTTTGTGGGGAATGATTCGGCATAATGATTGAAACGAATTTTGAAGAATCATAGTGCATAAAATAGTAAAAGATTGCTTCAAATTGAACCCTACTTCGGA
>NW_019272483.1:2804-5858 GCF_002738345.1 Cucurbita maxima | reverse complement strand
TTTGAAGTACGTGCTAAAAAACCGAGTCACGGTCGACGTTTTTCAAAACATTTGTGGGGAATGATTAGGCTTGTGGATGTAGAATACAATTTCGAACCAACGGAGTGCATCAAAACAGTAAAAGAGTTCTTCAAATCGAACCCTACTTCGGAAACCCAAATCTGGGACGTTTGAAGTACGTGCTAAAAAAACCGAGTCACGGTCGACGTTTTTCAAAACATTTGTGGGGAATGATTAGGCTTGTGGATGTAGAATACCATTTCGAACGAACGGAGTACGTGCTAAAAAAACCGAGTCACGGTCGACGTTTTTCAACACATTTGTGGGGAATGATTAGGCATGTAGATGTACAATACAATTTCGAACCAACGGAGTGCATCAACACTGTAACAGAGTGCTTCAAATCGAACCCTACTTCGGAAACCCAAATCTGGGACGTTTGAAGTACGTGCTAAAAAAACCGAGTCACGGTCGACATTTTTCAAAACATTTGTGGGGAATGATTAGGCTTGTGGATGCAGAAATCAATTTCAAACCAACGAAGTACGTGCTAAAAAAACCGAGTCACGGCCGACGTTTTTCAAAACATTTGTGGGGAATGATTAGGCTTGTGGATGTAGAATACCATTTCGAACCAACGGAGAACGTGCTAAAAAAACCGAGTCACGGTCGACGTTTTTCAACACATTTGTGGGGAANCGAGTCACGGTCGACGTTTTTCAAAACATTTGTGGGGAATGATTAGGCTTGTGGATGTAGAATACAATTTCAAACCAACGGAGTACGTGCTAAACAAACCGGGTCACGGTCGACGTTTTTCAACACATTTGTGGGGAATGATTAGGCATGTAGATGTAGAATACAAATTCGAACCAACGGAGTGCATCAACACTGTAAAAGAGTGCTTNGAGTCACGGTCGACGTTTTTCAACACATTTGTGGGGAATGATTAGGCATGTAGATGTACAATACAATTTCGAACCAACGGAGTGCATCAAAACAGTAAAAGAGTGCTTCAAATCAAACCCTACTTCGAAAACCCAAATCTGCGACGTTTGAAGTACGTGCTAAAAAAACCGAGTCACGGTCGACGTTTTTCAAAACTTTTGTGGGGAATGATTCGGCATAATGATTTAGAAACGAATTTTGAAGAATCATAGTGCATAAAATAGTAAAAGATTGCTTCAAATTGAACCCTACTTCGGAAACCCAAATCTGGGACGTTTGAAGTACGTGCTAAAAAAACCGAGTCACGGTCGACGTTTGTTGGAAGTTTTGTGGGGAATGAATAGGCTTGTAGATGTAGAATACAATTTCGAACCAACGGAGTGCATCAAAACAGTAAAAGAGTGCTTCAAATCGAACCATACTTCGAAAACCCAAATCTGGGACGTTTGAAGTACGTGCTAAAAAACCGAGTCACCGTCGACGTTTTTCAAAACTTTGATGGGGAATGATTCGTCATAATGATTTAGAATCGAATTTTGAAGAATCATAGTGCATAAAATAGTAAAAGAGTGCTTCAAATCGAACCCTACTTCGGAAACCCAAATCTGGGACGTTTGAAGTACGTGCTAAAAAACCTGAGTCACAGTCGACATTTTTAAAACTTTTGTAGGGAATGATTAGGCTTGATGATGTAGAAAAGAATTTCCAACAAGCGGAGTGCATCAAAACAGTAAAAGAGTCCTTCAAATCGAAACCTAATTCGAAAACCNCGTTTGAAGTACGTGCTAAAAAACCCGAGTCACGGTCGACATTTTTAAAACTTTTGTAGGGAATGATTAGGCTTGATGATGTAGAAAAGAATTTCCAACAAGCGGAGTGCATCAAAACAGTAAAAGAGTCCTTCAAATCGAAACCTAATTCGAAAACTCAAATTTGGGACGTTTGAAGTATGTGGTAAAAAAACCGATTCACGGTCGACATTTTTAAAAAGTTTTGTGGGGAATGATTAGGCTTTATGATTTTGAATAGAATTTCAACGAAACGGAGTGCATAAAATAGTAAAAGTGTGCTTCAAAATGAGCCTTACTTCGGAAACCCAAATCTGGGACGTTTGAAGTACGTGCTAAAAAAACCGAGTCACGGTCGACGTTTGTTGGAAGTTTTGTGGGGAATGATTAGGCTTTATGATTTTGAATAGAATTTCAACGAAACGGAGTGCATAAAATAGTAAAAGTGTGCTTCAAAATGAGCCTTACTTCGGAAACCCAAATCTGGGACGTTTGAAGTACGTGCTAAAAAACCGAGTCACGGTCGACGTTTTTCAAAACTTTTGTGGGGAATGATTCGGCATAATGATTTAGAAACGAATTTTGAAGAATCATAGTGCATAAAATAGTAAAAGATTGCTACAAATTGAACCCTACTTCGGAAACCCAAATCTGGGACGTTTGAAGTTCGTGCTAAAAAAACCGAGTCACGGTCGACGTTTGTTGGAAGTTTTGTGGGGAATGAATAGGCTTGTAGATGTAGAATACAATTTCGAACCAACGGAGTGCGTCAAAACAGTAAAAGAGTGCTTCAAATCGAACCCTACTTCGAAAACCCAAATCTGGGACGTTTGAAGTACGTGCTAAAAAACCGAGTCACCGTCGACGTTTTTCAAAACTTTTGTGGGGAATGATTCGGCATAATGATTTAGAAACGAATTTTGAAGAATCATAGTGCATAAAATAGTAAAAGATTGCTTCAAATTGAACCCTACTTCGGAAACCCAAGTCTGGGACGTTTGAAGTACGTGCTAAAAAACCCGAGTCACGGTCGACATTTTTAAAACTTTTGTAGGGAATGATTAGGCTTGATGATGTAGAAAAGAATTTCCAACAAGCGGAGTGCATCAAAACAGTAAAAGAGTCCTTCAAATCGAAACCTAATTCGAAAACCCAAATTTGGGACGTTTGAAGTATGTGGTAAAAAAACCGTGTCACGGTCGACATTTTTAAAAAGTTTTGTGGGGAATGATTAGGCTTTATGATTTAGAATAGAATTTCAACGAAACGGAGTGCATAAAATAGTAAAAGTGTGCTTCAAAATGAGCCCTACTTCGGA
>NW_019272483.1:2362-2796 GCF_002738345.1 Cucurbita maxima | reverse complement strand
AAATCTGGGACGTTTGAAGTACGTGCTAAAAAAACCGAGTCACGGTCGACGTTTGTTGGAAGTTTTGTGGGGAATGAATAGGCTTGTAGATGTAGAATACAATTTCTAACCAACGGAGTGCATCAAAACAGTAAAAGAGTGCTTCAAATCAAACCCTACATCGAAAGCCCAAATCTTGGACGTTTGAAGTACGTGCTAAAAAACCGAGTCACCGTCGACGTTTTTCAAAACTTTTGTGGGGAATGATTCGGTATAATGATTTAGAATCGAATTTTGAAGAATCATAGTGCATAAAATAGTAAAAGTGTGCTTCAAATCGAACCCTACTTCGGAAACCCAAATCTGGGACGTTTGAAGTACGTGCTAAAAAAACCGAGTCACGGTCGACGTTTTTTAAAACTTTTGTGAGGAATGATTAGGCTTGATGATTTATA
>NW_019272483.1:0-2188 GCF_002738345.1 Cucurbita maxima | reverse complement strand
AGAAAAGAATTTCCAACAAGCGGAGTGCATCAAAACAGTAAAAGAGTCCTTCAAATCGAAACCTAATTCGAAAACCCAAATTTGGGACGTTTGAAGTGTGTGGTAAAAAAACCGAGTCACAGTTGACATTTTTAAAAAGTTTTGTGGGGAATGATTAGGCTTTATGATTTAGAATAGAATTTCAACGAAACGGAGTGCATAAAATAGTAAAAGTGTGCTTCAAAATGAGCCCTACTTCGGAAACCCAAATCTGGGACGTTTGAAGTACGTGCTAAAAAAACCGAGTCACGGTCGACGTTTTTCAAAACATTTGTGGGGAATGATTAGGCTTGTGGATGTAGAATACAATTTCGAACCAACGGAGTGCATCAAAAAAGTAAAAGAGTGCTTCAAATCAAACCCTACTTCGAAAACCCAAATCTGGGACGTTTGATGTACGTGCTAAAAAACCGAGTCACGGTCGACGTTTTTCAAAACTTTTGTGGGGAATGATTCGGCATAATGATTTAGAAACGAATTTTGAAGAATCATAGTGCATAAAATAGTAAAAGATTGCTTCAAATTGAACCCTACTTCGGAAACCCAAGTCTGGGACGTTTGAAGTACGTGCTAAAAAACCCGAGTCACCGTCGACGTTTTTCAAAACTTTTGTGGGGAATGATTCGGCATAATGATTTAGAAACGAATTTTGAAGAATCATAGTGCATAAAATAGATAAAGATTGCTTCAAATCGAACCGTACTTCGGAAACCCAAATTTGGGACGTTTGAAGTATGTGGTAAAAAAACCGAGTCACGGTCGACATTTTTAAAACTTTTGTAGGGAATGATTAGGCTTGATGATGTAGAAAAGAATTTCCAACAAGCGGAGTGCATCAAAACAGTAAAAGAGTGCTTCAAATCAAACCCTACATCGAAAGCCCAAATCTTGGACGTTTGAAGTACGTGCTAAAAAACCGAGTCACCGTCGACGTTTTTCAAAACTTTTGTGGGGAATGATTCGGTATAATGATTTAGAATCGAATTTTGAAGAATCATAGTGCATAAAATAGATAAAGATTGCTTCAAATCAAACCGTACTTCGGAAACCCAAATCTGGGACGTTTGAAGTACGTGCTAAAAAAACCGAGTCACGGTCGACGTTTTTTAAAACTTTTGTGAGGAATGATTAGGCTTGATGATTTATAATAGAATTTAAAAGAAATGTATTACATAAAACAGTAAAAGAGTGCTTCAAATCGAACCCTATTTCGAAAAACTAATCAGGGACGTTTGAAGTACGTGCTAAAAAACCCAAGTCACGGTCGACATTTTTAAAACTTTTGTAGGGAATGATTAGGCTTGATGATGTAGAAAAGAATTTCCAACAAGCGGAGTGCATCAAAACAGTAAAAGAGTCCTTCAAATCGAAACCTAATTCGAAAACCCAAATTTGGGACGTTTGAAGTGTGTGGTAAAAAAACCGAGTCACAGTGGACATTTTTAAAAAGTTTTGTGGGGAATGATTAGGCTTTATGATTTAGAATAGAATTTCAACGAAACGGAGTGCATAAAATAGTAAAAGTGTGCTTCAAAATGAGCCCTACTTCGGAAACCCAAATCTGGGACGTTTGAAGTATGTGGTAAAAAAACCGAGTCACGGTCGACGTTTGTCGAAAGTTTTGTGAGGAATGATAAGTCTTGATGATTTAGAATAGTATTTCTAAGAAACGGAGTGCATCAAAACAGTAAAAGAGCCCTTCAAATCGAACCCTAATTCGAAAACCCAAATTTGGGACGTTTGAGGTATGTGGTAAAAAAACCGAGTCACGGTCGACGTTTGTCGAAAGTTTTGTGAGGAATGATAAGTCTTGATGATTTAGAATAGTATTTCTAAGAAACGGAGTGCATCAAAACAGTAAAAGAGCCCTTCAAATCGAACCCTAATTCGAAAACCCAAATTTGGGACGTTTGAAGTATGTGGTAAAAAAACCGAGTCACGGTCGACATTTTTAAAAAGTTTTATGGGGAATGATTAGGCTTTATGATTTAGAATAGAATTTCAACGAAACGGAGTGCATATAATAGTAAAAGTGTGCTTCAAAATGAGCCCTACTTCGGAAACCCAAATCTGGGACGTTTGAAGTACGTGCTAAAAAAACCGAGTCACGGTCGACGTTTGTTGGAAGTTTTGTGGGGAATGAATAGGC
>NW_019272482.1:0-27180 GCF_002738345.1 Cucurbita maxima | reverse complement strand
TAACCCTATTCCTTTACGGTAGTCTAGATGTGTATGCTAATAGGTAGGGGAACGATCATTATGTTTGACATCCGGAAGGTCGCTACTCCTAACGGGTGTCTAGCATCAACAACTCCTAAAGAATGCTCGTCACACTATAAATGAGCCTAGGAGGTGTGCGAACGACTAGTAGGAACATACTCACACATGTGGGCCTGTGTAGAGAAATTAATTACACATCCAAGTTGCACCGTTAGGATAGCCACCTTAGAAAAATAAACTATTATAATAGGTCCCATGCAAGTAACTATGTGTCTTTGTATTTTAACCTCAATAGGGGATCGCTTACTGAGTATTTCTTAAAATACTAAAGTCAAGTGCTACTCTATTTTTCAGGTAAAGGCAAGGCGCTTCTGTATGATCGCAATCATGAGACTGTGACAGATGCTTGGATAGTTTCGTATTTAATTTTTAGTAGACCATAGGTTAGTATAGGTTAATTGCATTTCCATTTAGTAACATATAAATTAGTTTAGAACATTTCACTTGGATTGTTTTTCATTTTATTTCTATTTGTATTAGTTTATTCAATAGTATTTTCCAATCCAAAACTAAATCTTTTGAGCTAGATTTAAGAATTATAATGAAACTTTACCAAATTAACGTAAGTAGAGATTTGAAAACAAGACTTACTAGTTCAAATTTTTCTAATGGCGAACTTTTCTTCATGTGCTTGAAAGGTTGATGGATGTTATCGTTGGCCTCCGGGTGCTTGATGGATGTTATCGCCCCATTAAGCATACGTGTGACTGTACGCATGAATATTTATATATTAACTTCAAGTGATTAAATGTGTAATTCTCCCGGTAGAGAGTAGGTAAATAAAACAAATTAAGACTAGGGTTAGGGTATTAGTTTGGCTAGACGGTAGCCTAAGATGGAATGTCTCTAGTAGTCCGAGCGAGTAGAAATTTACAAGACAACCAGAGTTGTGGCCCTAGTTCTCTTAATGATTCAAACTCAGGTAGTCAAATTTGAGAAACTTGAAGACCTGAATCCATGTCTAACATAGTTTTGTTTTAAATGTTTTGTTATGATATAATGTAAAGATATTGTATATTATGTTTAAAATTGTTTATTTATTATTATTATTTTTTTTTTTTTTGTAAAAACTCTGTCGTCTTTTTATACTATGGAGTCAACTCTAGTTGCAATCTATGCGTCGTTCTAGCTCAAAAATGAAGTCATGAAAATAATGGTATTAGAGCCAAAGGTTTCTCTATGATCCAGCTCAAGGGACACCTTACCGAGACCAAGCAAGTACACCTCTAAGACTTAGGTCAAGTATTCCCAAGGTTATAAGTTATTGGGTGCATGATTGTAGGGTTATTATTTATGATAAGATTTGAGATAACCTTAAGACCCTGACCATAAGTATCCCCTTGTTCTTGCTTAATCCTTTAATTTCTTTCCTTTTAATCGTTTGGATCTTTCCTGGGCCGCTTATTCTTGTTAGAGCTAATTCCCTTCATTTTTTGGGTGTTACGCCCGCAATCGTCAGTGTGCTTTAGAAATCTGAAACGAAACATGGGTCTGGAATGGTAGTCCCATCCATGACTTTGTGAATTGATGGGAGAGCGAGGAAAGACAGGAAGAATGAAAAAGGGATCAAAATTCAACGGCGAGGAGCTCTTGAGAAGACAAATAAAAGTTTCGGTAAATTCACATATAGCCATGTGTTGAAGAAAATATCCATCGGGTCGGGTCAGATTCTTGTAAACCGTGATTACAACCTCTGACTCAAATTAAGACAAACCGAAGCCTCGACCCATGACTAGTGCGAAGCCCAGCATCCAGAACAAATCCCTGAAGCCCACCTGTAATGCTCGGCCCACCTGTACCATTGATTGCATGACCCACTACCACTAGAATTTTTTCACAAAATGATTAAGTTATGATAGACGGTAGTGACTCTAGATAAGTAGAAATCTAGGGTCGTTATAGTATTCTTGTTTGAACCGAAGGACATGCTCCTTATATTAGAAATTTAGGTTAGATGGGCACAAATTAAGTTAAAAAAGACATAGATTAAGAGATAAAAAAATTGATCTTGCCACTTTTTTTTTTAACAAAAAAAATAATAATAATAACCCGGAGTTGTAATAAACCATAAAGCATTAAAGAATTCTTCACTTTTGAACTTAAAGTATTAAACTTCTATTTAAACATTCAAACTGTAATTATTTTTTTATAAATCGCAATAGAAGTTGAATATCAATGATTGACTTTTTTTTTCCATGGTATATTATACTTCCCGTGGTTGAACTGTTTTTTAAAAAAAAACCATCAATTATATAAATTTAGAGATATATATAAACGTACATATATATATAAAGACGGTGTCGTTGAAAATTTGAAATCATACATCACCCTTATTTACGTAAATCATTGACCTTCAACTTGCAATAGACCGTTAGAGGTTCTCCTTCCTTATAATTGAGAATTGTCACTTTCCAAGGTGACCCCCGAGATTGGAGAGATAAACAAGTGAAGGCATTAAAAGTAGATGCAAAAGTAAACAACAAAATCACACAGAGACAATTCATAGCATTCATTTTTTGATGTTTTAGAATCTATAATGGCCCTAGATTCCTATTTAACCTAAAGCCGCTACTATATACATATCATAAAATATTTTATGGGAAAATACTTCATTCAAAACTTTATCATAAAACGTTTTTGTGGACTTACATGTTTTCTAGAAGGTCTTTAAAATAAAATACCAAAAATTAAAATGACATAAAGTAAAACTGCCCTATACTAACCTATATGCAACAAAATTAAATGCATACTAACCTACATTGTAGAGTCTACGAAATTAAAATTTTGAAAACTCCCCAATCGTCAGCCGTGCAGGGGAGCCTTGCCTCTACCTTAAAAATAAGAGTAGCACATGACTTGAGTATTTTGATAAATACTCAGTAAATCACCCTACTATTGGGATTAAATGCAAGCACATGCAATCATGAGTGGGACCTATCATATCAATCTATATTTCTTAGGCAGCTAAACTAAGCGGGGTCAATTTGATGTGTATTTACTGCTCTACACACAGTCTACACGTACGAGTATGGACCCACAAGTCGGCTCGTACACCTCTTGGGCCCCTTTCTTGTTATGCGAGCATTATCTGGGAGCTGTTGATGTCGGACACCCGTTAGAAATAGCAACCTTCGTAGCATTATAACAAATATAATGGTCGTTTCCTTGTCCTGTAGTGTACGCGTTCGTACCATCGCTAAAGATGAAGGGGTATCCCCCGATGCATGAACACACAATGATACATGAGGTCCCAACATTTTTCTTTGATGGAGTTAATATAACTAGCTTGTTCATAATTATTAAAACTCAAGGTCTTTGAGTACTAACATTTTGTAGTTCAAATTCCTTTTTACTCACGAACTAGTTTCGAACAACCACTAGTGTCTTCTCCGCTATTCTCCGGTCTTAGAACGGGATTGAGGAATCCGGTGAGTGACTAAACTTGGAAGGGATTTAGTATATATGAAGAGAGAGTTTGTGGGAGTTTTTCGGAGATTTTTTAAAGGGAGAAGTTCCATGTACCTTAATCACTAAAACATTAATTTTTCTATTTAATTAATATTTAATATTAATTCAAATGCCAATCTCAATCAATTCTGACATATATTTGATTAAAATATTTAAATATTGTTTAAATATCTCATATTCTCTTTTTTTGTTTAATTCGTAAATAAAAAAAATGCAATTAAATATATCGTATATGTGTAGTGCATATTTTCTAATTTGAATTCAAACTCACTCATCACACTATTCTATGGTTTTGTCAGATATGAGCTAGCAGATGGATCTAATGGACCTATATTTCATGCTCTCCAACTATTCAAGATTAACTGGTTAAACTCATTAACCTTGTTAACCAACATTTGTTAACTACTAGGACACTCCACTATAGCCTAGTAGTTGCACTCCCCTCACTATAGATATATTTTTGTCCATTTGATATAATCATGATAGTAGGTCGATCCTTCACAGGTTGTGCATAACTAGAGCTGGGTCAATTTATCGTTTTACCCTTCAAGTTACTTCATGTTTCTTATGTCCCACTAATCCTCTAATGAACAATTGGTTTTTGGTCCAACCAAAAACCAAATTCCTCTCAGGCCAATGAGAGGGTAGGGCCCCTTGTTCAAGACCTGGAGTCAGTACTAAGGGAGCTACCTCTCTTCTATCTTTAAAAGTGGGTAGGAGTGAATTCCATCTTACACCCCACGTCCCCAGCCATTCACCTAGTCTTACCCCTAAAATGAGAGGCCTATTGAGTCGGCGAACTCGAGCCCCTCTCACACATGAAAATCTAAGGATAATTTCGAATAAACCGGAGTTCATTGTTAGCTCAGGATTAAGATCGAGTTACCTGGGTCATTGAATGATAAGAAAATCAGTCTCAACAGTAAACGACATTATAAAGTGAGAGTGATTTTCTTCATGGTTCGATCTTATGCAATAGTCATTGCATAGGACACCCCCACTCACATGTCTCCACATGTACAATTTAGTGATCACATTGTTTATGTCATATAGAAAAGTGGGCCACATCCATAGTGTCCCAGGATAAGGTACTCAACTATATCCTTGTACTATAGATCATTTTGACTATATACTTGAACTTGATCCACTCGTATGTCTCTACATATAGTTCAAGTAATCATCCTATAGTCAAAGTGTTCTTAGTTTATTGTATTTAGATTAATAATCGTAAAATTCACTTTATTCAATAGCAATCTTTACTGAATAAACATCAATAATAATTTTATTGAAAATAGAATATGTTTTTGTTTACCAACTATGAGTTTTATTTCATAAAACCCAACAAACTCCCACTTGGATTAAAACTCTAGTGGGGTTTTATAAAGTTGAGTAGAGAGAAATACATAAATACAATAAAGTAGGGCATCACATACTCATGCCTTTTCTCCCACTTACCCTAGATTACATAACTCGTAGTTCTATACTCACTAGGTGCCCTTCAAACACTTTAGCCGTGAGGGGCTTTGTAAATGGATCAGCAATGTTGTGCTCTGAATCTATTTGTGTGATGATCACATCTCCTCGTTGCACAATCTCCCTTATGAGATGATATTTGCGCTCAATATGTTTTCCTTGCTTATGATTTCTTGGTTCTTTTGAATTTGCAACTACTCTACGGTTGTTACAATAAAGAGTGACGGGAAGATGCTTATTTGGAACGACTTCCCAATCAGTTAAGAACTTCCTAAGCCATACAGATTCTTTCGCTGCTTCACAAGCAGCAAAATACTCAGCCTCCATGGGGCAATCAACAATGCAACCTTGCTTTATGCTTCTCCATATTATTGTTCCTCCGTTCAGAGTGAAGACAAATCCTAGTGTCGATTTCCTCGAATCTACATCGGTCTGAAAATTTGAGTCAGTGTACCCTATAAGGTTCAAATCTTTAGCACTGTATATTAGCATATAGTCCCTCGTTCTCCTTAGATACTTAAGGATATTCTTAACGGAAGTCAAATGAGCACGTCCCGGATTGGACTAATATCTGCCGACAATTCCCACAGTATATTTTAGGAAATCACAACCAATTATATTTTAGATCTCCTAATTCTGAATGATTTAGATTGTCAATAATTTTATATGAATTATAGAAAAAGAATACAACAAAATGAATTGATTAAATTAAAAGCTAAGAATATAATGGTTAACTAAAGGAAGACAAAGTAAATAAGAAAAAATGAAATAGATATGGAAATTAAAAATACTGTTACCGGAAAAAGAAAAGAAAAAAGAAAAAAAAAATAAAAATAGAATGGGAAGATTTGGAGTAGGAATATATTAACAAAATTTGCCAAAATATCATAATTTAACCATGGGCAATGTAAATTAGAGAAATAATTTTATGGAGTTCAAACTTGAAACTGATGTCATGGGCTCACATAGGTTGACTTGAATTTCAATGGACTTTCATTAAGGATAACGACAGAATATTGGCCTAAGCTAACCAGGTAATGATTTTACTATCGGCATGGTTATATTTGATGTTGACACGTGCCCTATGGTTCTGCACGTGTCATCTTCATAGTCCAACCCCTCTCTTTGGGTATAATCCTTTACTACAAGTCGAGCTTTAAAGGTCTATACCTTACCGGTTAGGTCTTGTTTCCTCTTATAGATCCATTTACAACCAATAGGTTTTACCCCATCTGGTTGATCTACAAGTTCCTAGACTAAATTGAAGTACATTGACTCCATTTCAAGATTCATGGTTTTAATCTACGGATCTCTATCTTCATCATTCATTGCTTGTTTATAGGTCAATGGATCCTCAACGCCATCATCATGTATGATGACTTGAGTTTCTGCCAAACCCAAGTAACGATCCGGTTGAGTTATAACCCTCCCACTACGTCGAGGCATTCTCAACTCTTGAGAATGATGTGATTGACCAGAAGTGCCATCTCCATCAACAACTCTTGTTGTTTTACCAGTAGCTTCTTTATAAATCTCACTTAATACTAGTTTGCTACGAGGTTGGTGGTTTCTTACGTGGTCTTCCTCTAAGAATGTAGCGTTTGTTGATACAAACTCTCTATTTTCTTGAGCGTCATAAAACAACCACCTTTCGTCTCTTTGGGGTATCCTACGATAAACATAATTTTGAACGACGTTCTAATTTCTTGGGGTTTTGCAACAACACATGTGTTGGGCATCTCAAAATCCTGAAGTGACGTAAACTACCTTTATGCCCTTTCCATAACTCACAAGGTATTTCTGAAACACTCTTAGAAGAAACCATGTTCAAAATGTATGTAGCAGTCTCCACTACATATCCTCAAAACAGATCAGGTAATTGAGCAAAACTCATCATAGATTGAACCATGTCTAATAGAGTTCTATTTCTCCTTTCAGATACACCATTTTGCTGAGGCATACTAGGGGCTAAGAGTTAAGACGTTATTCCATGTTCTATCATATAGTCCTGAAATCTTAAGTCCATATACTCTCCAACTCGATCTGATCGAAGTGTTTTAATAGTTTTACCTAATAGATTCTCAACCTCAGTCTTATACTCTTTGAATTTTTCAAGAGCTTCAGACTTGTGATGCATTAGGTAAAGATAGCCATACCATGAATAATCATCAATAAAACTGATGAAATATTCATACCTTCCTCATACTTTGACATTCATTGGACCACAGAGATCTGTATGCACAAGTTCTAAGGTTTCTTTAGCTCAATAACCTTTTTCGAAAAACGGTCGTTTATTCATTTTACCCTCAAGACAAGACTCACATGGAGGTAAAGAGTTGTCTTCTAACTCATTTAGAAGTCCTCTTTTAACCAATCTCTCAATCGTATTGAAATTAATGTGGCCTAGTCTTAAGTGCCAAAGATAGGTATTGGGAGAAAGCTTTTGTCGTTTATTTTGAGTTTCAGCTGTTTTAAACATCTCGGTTTTTAAAATAGCCTTTTTTTCGCTCCATTTTAACATATATAAGTTGTTTTCTAGTTTTGTGGAACAAATATGAATACCTCTTTTGCAAATGAACACTTCGTTGATTTCAAAAGATAGTTTATACAATTGTTCTAATAAACAAGAGATAGATATTAAATTTCTTTTCATTTTAGGAACAAAAAGTACAATATCTAATATAATGAATATATCTCCAAAAAATAATTTTAAATTTCCTAATGATCTTGTTGAGACAACCTCTCCTATTCCAACCCAAAGTGTTATCTCGCCGTCCGCAAGCATTCTTCAGGAGCTAGTTTTCTGGAAAAAAGAACAAATATGATTAATGACCCTTGAATCTAGTATCCAAGTTGAGTTATAATACTCTACTAAACATATTTTTACAACGAGTAAATCATATTTATCTTGTTGTGTCTTTTTGACTTTCTTCTCTGCAAGGTATTTTGGGCAATTTCTCTCAGTGCCCGTTTTCATTGCAATGGAAACATTTCCCTTTATCTGCTTTTTGAACCTTGTGTTTGTGGTCAATAGGAATCTTATTTTCCCCGTTACCCTTCTTCTTTATCAAAACACTTTTAGAAGTTGAACGTCCAGACTTATTTTTTAGGACGATCCTCGTAGTAATTTCTTAGAGATAACAACATTTGCTTCTCCTGTTTGTCTCTTGTTCGTTAAGAGAGATTGATAAGTCTTTAGCTCATTAAGAAGAGCAGTCAAGTTATTTTCTATCTTGTTCATCATCACATTTGTGCGGAACTGAAAGAAGTTCTTTGGAAGAGACTCCATGATAAAACTGACTTGACTCTTCTCATCAATGACAATGCCATTTTCTTCTGCCACATTGAAATGGACCATGATGTCCAGGACATGTTCTCTAACTGAGGTCCCTTCTTTCATACAGTAGTTGTAAATGTATTTTATGGCGTTATGTCTAAGGGAGAAGAACGGTTGTCCAAACATCCCTTTCAGAGATTCCATAATCTCTTTAGCAGTACCCATGACATCGTGTTTCTTAGCCAAAACATCAGATATGCTGTCTAAAATGTACAGTCGGGCTTTGTCATATGCCTTTGTCCATCTGTCATATGCATCCCAAACTGTTCGGTTTGCATTTGAGCTGGGGTTTGGAGGACATTCCTCAGTTAAAACAAACCTTAAATTATCAATTACAAGTATTGTGTTTAGGTTTGATTTCCAAGTTGCGTAATTGTTGTCGTTTAATTTCTCAGAAGCGAGTAATTGTACTATTGAGTTTGTCATGCTGTGATATAAAGAAAATTATATTACTTATTTGATTTAATCCTGTTTAATCCAATCAGGTTTAGCAAATGTAATAATGTACCCAAAAATTATTAATTTGCAATGATACTTTAGTGAGTTAGAGCAACTGCTACCGAGGGGCAGTTAATCACTTCTTCATTCAACCAAGACATTCTTGACTTAAACACTAATCCTAGAATAACTCTTGTTCCTAGTAATCGCTATTTTGGTCAAGAATATACTAACTCTTAGTAATTCTTCGTAAGTGTGACCCACCAATTTCAGACCTCAGAGATTGGTCCCAACAACGCTATCGAATATAAAAAAACCAAAGTTGGGAATGGACCTAAGAAATCCTATCCATTTCTGGAGTTTGCGTTGTTTCGACTCCCATGTTACGACCCTCCGAATGGGTAGTTGCTCTAGGGCAACATGCAGGTGGAACATGGGAATCTCATAGTGCAACCTAGTGGTGGAGACCATAGGACGTGTTGATATACTTCCTTCTCCCACTTATTATAAATACTTTCTCTATTCACCTTGTTATTGACTTATGCAAATACTTTCTAAATGGAAGACGCTCCTAAGGCGACACGAGGTCGAGCATGAATCTCACGGTGTGAATTTTTCAGAGAGCGTAAAAGGAAAATGATGTATCTCATATACCTTTTTCCTCCCACTAAGTATTTTAGATGGTTGGGTATACTCATTACTTAGGTATATTCCAGCTAATTAAATATAACTTAAGTCTAGGTTTTTTTCTAAAACTTATATCACTGAAGCATGCTCATAAAACTTGGCTAACTAAGCTCAAGTACTAGTCTGATTTCCAGGTAGTAGGTGTTTCGTAAACCATCAACTTAAGTACCTCGAGTCTTAGACAAGATTGTGCTAGGTGAGCTTTCTTGTAATAGCAATTTTATAAGACATCGACCTATTTTAACTATTAAAATTGATTGTGCTTGGTTCTTAACCTAAGTGAGCATGCACTTATCTTTATTATAGACTTTAACGTCTATCTCATTTTATGACGTTGAAAATAACCTATAACATGCATCTAACATGCTTTTTATAACAATTATATAATCATTCATTCCATGCAATAATATAACAATTTATATCTATCACTCATGGAACCCTCAACATGCATACTATACATTATAACACTTATAACATACTTGGAATGCATGATGCTTAGCATATGGTGGGATTTTAAATCTATATGACATACTTTATGCATATACATTTTCTATTTCATTAAAACATACATTCATAATGCATAAATAATTAAACACGCTAAAGTGGATTGGTTTTGGCATTTTAAAGCAATTAACTAAATTATTACATTGAACTGGTCCCGAGGATCATGAACCGAGTGAACCAACCCTTAAAAGCGCTGAACAGTACCCGAACGATAGAAAAAACACCCGAACCGCCTCTTCCATCTTCTTCTTCGGTTCAGCTTGCTTTCTCTTCCATTTTCGATCAATTACAACCTAAACTGGACTCTAATGACTCCATAAAAATTACATACCTTTCTTCACTCATTAAAGCCCATAAACATTAGGCTTGTTAAATAATTGTATCAAATGGAAGAATAAAAAAAATGCCAAAACCAAAAACATCCACTTTAGAAACCACAAAATTTCATTCATGAAATGGTACCCACCATGTTGAAATTAATGTAATTAAAGTGCCTAAAACTTGCTCTGATATCAATTGATGGAGTTAATATAACACATGCGGAAGCAATTTGGATCTTAGGCACTCTTAGAACATCAATTATAGTAAATAACTAGCATGTTCATAAGTATTAAAACTCAAGATGTTTGAGTACTAACCTTTTGTAATTCAAATTCCTTTTTACTCATGAACCAGTTTCGAACCACCACTAGTGTCTTTTCCACTATTCTCCGGCCTTAGAATGGGATTGAGAAATACGGTGAGTGACTAAAATTGAGAGGGATTTAATATATAGGAAGAGAGAGTTTGTGAGATTTTTTATCAAGGTTTTTCCAAGGGAGAAGTTCGATTTACCTTGATCACTCTATTTATGTTTGCATGTTCATGCAAATTTGAGATGATGTAGCAAGTTTGTGATGATGAACCACCTATAGTCATGTTTGCATGTTCATGCAAATTTGAGATCACCAAATTTTGACACTCAAAATTCTACTTAAATGTTTAGGATGATGTAGCAAGCATACAAGTTTGAGTTAACCAAATTTTGACCCTCAAAATTCTTCTCAAATTTGTGGGGTTTATTTGGCAAGCATGCAAGTTTGGTTAAACCAAATTTTGACACCTCAAAATTCCACTAACTCAAATACGGATTTTTCCATGAAATGAAGTCAACATTTTGACTTTCTTTATTTTAATTCAACAATTAATTTCAAATTAAAGTAATATTAAATGATTAATTAAACTATTTAATTAATATTTAATATTAATTCAAATGCATATCCCAATTAATTCCGACATATATTTGATTAAAATATTTAAATATTTAAATGTCAATCCCAATTAATTCTGACATATATTTGATTAAAATATTTAAATCTTATTTAAATATCTCAGATTCTCTTTTTTTGTTTAATTCGTAAATAAAACAAAAATATGGTTAAATATATCGTATATATGTAGCGCATATTCCCTAATTTGAACTCGAACACTTTGAACTCACTCGTCACACTATTCTATGGTTTAGTCCGATATGAGGTAGTAGAGGGACCTAATGGACCTATATTTCATGGGCTCCAACGATCCAAGATTAACCGGTTAAACTCATTAACCTTGTTAACCAACATTCGTTAACTACTAGGACACTCCACCATAGCCTAGTAGTTGCACTCCCCTCACTATGGATTATTTCTGTCCATTTGATATAACCATAATTAGTAAGTTGATCCTTCACAGGTTGTTCATAACTAGAGATGGGTCAATTTATCGTTTTACCCCTGAAGTTACTTCTTGTTCCTTATGTCCCATTGATCCTCTAATGAACAATTGGTTTGTGGTTCAACTAGTAAACAAAATCCCTCTCAAGCCAATGAGACGGTGGGGCCCCATGTTCAAGACCTAGAGTTAGTACTTAAGGGAACTACCTCTCTTCTATCCCTAAAAGTAGGTAGGAGTGAATTCCATCTTGCACCCCACGTCCCCAGCCATTCACCCAGTCTTACCCCTGAATTGGGAGGCCTATTGAGTCGACGAACTCGAGACACTCTCACCCATGCAAATCTAAGGGTAATTCCGAATAAACAGGAGTTCATGGCTAGCTCAGGATTACGATCAAGTTACCTAAGTCGTTGAATGAAAAGAAAATCAATCTCAACAGTAAACGACATTATAAAGTGAGTGATTTTCTTCATGGTTCGATCTTATGCAATACTCATTGCATAGGACACCCCCACACACATGTCTCCACATGTACAATTTAGTGATCACATTGTTTATGTCATATAGAAAAGTGGGCCGCATCCATAATTGTTTATGTCATATAGAAAAGCGGGCCACATCCATAGTGTCCCTAGGATAAGGTACTCAACCTTATCCCTGTACTAAATTATGTCATATAGAAAAGTGGGCCTCATCCATAGTGTCCCCAGGATAAGGTACTTAGCCTTATCACTGTACTATAGATCATTTTGACTATATACTTGAACTTGATCCAAGTACTCAGCCTTATCCCTGTACTATAGATCATTTTGACTATATACTTGAACTTGATCCACTCTTCTATCTCAACATATAATTCAAGTAATCATACTATAGTCAGAGTGTTCTTAGATTATTGAATTTAGATTAATAATCATATAATTCACTTTATTCAATAAAAATCTTTAGTGAATAAACATCAATAATAATTTTATTGAAAATAGAATATGTTTTTATTTACAAACTATGAGTTTTAGGACATAAAACCCAACAAACCTCTCTAGAGTTTTCTTGTATATCATATCATTCTACCATAACTTTTCATGTGAATATCGGGTTTGTTCATTATTTCAATTCATCATGTTGCTTGTCAATCCTATCATATCATATATCTCATAATGTCAAACATATGTCCTATCATAAATATCATACAACATTGTATAGACATCCAATCACAGAATAACATCATCATACATCGTTCATCATCATCATACAATATAGTCACACATCATAAATATAAAGAATAAATGACACATGCAGGGGCTACTAGGCACGTGTCGTCGTCATACATTAAACAAGTCATTCAACCTATCCGACAGTAAGACCACTTACTTGGTTGGCCTTAGCGCCGACTTTCTCCATAAATTCAAGTACGTTTGCTTTTCATCCCTCGAAATTTCTTTTGGCATTATTTGTTGTTATTTCCTATTAGAATGTCCATCTTGTTTTGTTAGAAACTACAATTTCTTAACTCTGTTTAACATAAATCGAGAAAGTGAACCTTATACTGAATTTAATTTCCATAAACAAGTTCAATTTCAGCTTTAGGATAGTTGGAACGGTAAAAATTGGGCAAAATATCCTCTAGCGAGCCAAAGAGATGGATTTTCTGGCTGCAGGTGCGACATGTGGCGCCATGAGGTGTGAACGTGTGTTTTCCAGCGACCATGTTGTTTTTTTTTTGGCCTTTACAGAATCTAATATTGTTTAATTCTCGAGAATGGTGTATAACTTTCAAATTTATTTCATTTTTGTGCTTGAAAATTTTCTATAAAATCTAGGCTTTGATATTAAGGCTGTAGTCAATATTTTATTATTCAATAACAACTTTATATTTTATTGAGATGTACTCATTTATATATTAAATGTTTCCATATATTTTAGAACTTAAATGATTAACAGACATTTTGTAACAGTAGTTCTATGCAAGCACACAACTTACGTAGAAAAGAAAAGATTTGATGTGAAGGAAGGCAAAGGTGATGGATTTGTCTAAGGACTCCATGGATGAATGAGTTCGAATACCTTTATTTTGCTATTATATAAAGAAAAACCCTTTTTATCTGCACGCCAAATGCAGTGGGAATAGTTGCATCGTTCTTCAAGCCAAATTCCCTTCTCTGGCCAAAAAACCTCGAACGAAAGCTTCCCATAATTGCTGTTAAAGTTGCACCAAAACAATGTTGTCTGCAAAACATTCTCTTTGAACTCCCAACTGTATTCCTGTTTGAACTGAAGAATATGCTCCCCTATATCAAAAAGTTATGTTAGATGGGCACAAATTCAATTGAAATAATGAAAAAAAATTAGAACTATAACAGCCTATACAATTACACAGTCAAACGTTCAATTAAATAAAAATTCTTAAATACCAATTTGTGCGGAATTCAACTAGTTGAGACACCATATACCCATCCATGAAGAGGTTAAGTATCATTCAACCTCTCCACGCCACATATTTATTAACAAAAAAAGAACTTGTAATTGAATTCTTGAAATTGAGATATACATAAAACAATATGGTCTCATTGAATATTTGTCATAGTGCAACACCCTTATTTACCTAAATCGTCGTTTTTCGATTTGCAATGGGCTAGTAAAGGTACGTCTTGATAATTAAGAATCGTCACTTTCCATTGAGAATGTGGATATTGCATTGCAAAAGAAGTGAAAACGTTAGAAGTTGATGCAAAAGTAAACAATAAAATCATATAGAGATTATTCATAGCCTTCCTTTTTTGTCAACTTAGAATTTGTGTGTTTCATTTGGATGGTTTTAAACTATATATATATATTTATATTTATGATGATTGCACTAAAACAAAGATACTTTTTAACAACTTTTAAAGATAGATTTGTAGGTAAAAAAAATTGAAAGGATATTAAGAGTGTTTGTTTGTTAGGTTAAGCTTTATTTAGCAAGGAATTACACATATCCCCAAACTTAGGTTTCTCTCCCAACTGTCAATCATATACTTTTCCTAACTTGGATGTCTCATTCTCATATTTTAACATGGCATCACATAGCTTAACACGGTATAACATAGTATCACATAGCATCATATATCATTCATATATATGACACGTGTCGGAGCCACAAGACACGCAAAGTCATACATAATAGAATTCATCCAACCAAGTCGATAATACACTTACTTGGTTGGCCTAAACGAGAATCTCATTGCTAAAGCTAGTTCGACTTCGTCCTTCAAAGTTTGTTTCAACCGAGGTGGACTCACCGCATCACATTAAGAAATAATAACGAACTAAACTTGCTAAAGCTAGTTTGATGGATTCGGGTCGCACGCAGGTTCACAAATCTGGTGGCGGGCGCCGCTCTTCAAGAATTACCTGATGCAATATTTTTTGTAATTTTCCTCTGCCATTCCACGCCTGATAAGTGTCCCATTTTTCCAGCAACTAGCGGCCCTCTCCCTTCCTGACATGCGTCCCTCCGCTGTTCATCTTCTTCCTCTCATCTTTGCGATTTTCTAGATTCTGGTCAAATTCTATATCAATCTATTTATTTTTTCCTCTGCCATTCCACGCCTGATAAGTGTCCCATTTTTCCAGCAACTAGCGGCCCTCTCCCTTCCTGACATGCGTCCCTCCGCTGTTCATCTTCTTCCTCTCATCTTTGCGATTTTCTAGATTCTGGTCAAATTCTATATCAATCTATTTATTTTGGATTTTTTTATCTTCTAAACTGTAACTTGAATTAAATTGATTCTTTCACAAGAATTCAAGATCACTAGTCCACCTATCCATATATATTTTTATTGTATTTTTTTTATACTCACTGCGCTTAGTGAATGAAGTTAAAAACCAAGAAAAATTTAGTTTCTTACCGAAGTAGGACGATTTCACGATTTTGTTTTCCGACGCGATTTTTGGTCTTGTTTCCTCTAAAAACTTACAAGACTCCTCACCTAAATTGTTGCAACTAGATTATTATGGTTTAAATCAGCTAAAACTTCCATAAATGAAGTTAAAAACGGATAAAATTTTAGTTTCTTACCGAAGTAGGACGGTTTCATGATTTTGTTTTCCGACGCGATTTTTGGTCGTGTTTCCTCTAAAAACTTACAAGACTCCTCACCTAAAATGTTGCAACTAGATTATTATGGTTTAAATCATCTAAAACTCATGGATCTATGGTAAAATTTTGAAACAAGAGAGGTCATGGACTTACCTCGCGTTCTTGCCCATTTCTTGCCTGGAACGATCCACCAAACACTCAAGACCACTCCTCTTGATTTTTCACTTTCTCTTTCTCTCTCTATTTTTTTTTCTTTCCTTTTCTTTTTCCGTTCTTCAAGGTCTATCCAGACCCCCTCAAGGTGGTATGTGTGGGGGCAAAATTAACCTTTTGCCCCCAGTTGACTTTGACCCAAATTTCGATTACATTACTGTTTTTTTAAAAAATTTTCCTTATTTCCTTGATGCATCCCGATCATTTCTTTCTTCTGCACCGATACGAAAATCACATTCTAAGTCCTCCAATAAAATCTAGAAACTCACAATGGTTAAGAAGGTGCTAGTCATAGGGATAGAGCGAACGGTACCTATTGGGCTCGGGGGTGTTACAAATTCTCCCCTCCTTAAGAACTTTCGTCCCCGAAAGTTGGTTGTTCCTGAAAAAGTTCAGGGTAAGACTTCCTAACGTCATCCTCTCACACCCAAGTAGCCTCACTATCATGATGATTATCCCACATGACTTTGACAACGGAATCTCCTAGTTTTGCAATCGCTTGACTTCTCGAGATATAATTTTGATTGGGGCCTTCTCAAAAGATAGATTCTCACGAAGCGGAAGTATTTCGTGCTCAATGATATGTGTGGGGTCTGGTGTGTACTTTCTCAACATAGATACATGAAAAACATTATGCACAGCGGCATATTTAATGAAAATGAAATTATATATATATATATATATATATATATATATATAACCCTCCAAGACTCCGCTCATAGAGACTCTAATGCTCACATGAAGTCTGACAGAGAGCATGGTAAAATTTAGAGAATTGAAATTGATGTCATGGTTCATAAAGGTTGACTTGAATATAAAGGACAAAATCGAACTTTCTCAATGATAAATTGGTGACACTAGCCTAAGCTAATCATGTAAGTGGCCTTACTATCGGCATGATTATATTTGATGTTGACACGTGCCCTATGGTTCTGCACGTGTCATATATATTGATATGGGTGAATTGTTTATTAATCGATATGCTTTTGATATGGTAGTTATATGTTATAATATGTGAATTGTATGTTAATACTTATGGTACGATGTGTTCAATGATATGTTTGAGATAGGATGTGAAAAGGATGCATTGAACGTAATGTAATGATAGGAGTAAGATATGTTGATGAAACGTTAAGGTTAGGTTACGTATAGAGTGCTATGGATATGAGAGATTGATAAAAACGACATGGTCACAATCAATTGATAAAAGTATATGGTTAGGTTATGGGTAGAAAGGGATAAGATTATGATAGATTGATAGAATGATAGCGTTAAAATACATTCCTGTAACGATATGACTAAGGTACGTTCATGAAACGATATCACTGTGATAGGTATAAGAACGTAAAGACTGTAATAAATTAGGTTACGATATGACCATGAATAGTTTACGATATGATATGATTATGATACGACACCTGAATGACAGATATATATATATATATACACACACACATTGTGATATGATATGAAAAAGATATGAAATTTGTTATGGTACGAGACAAGTGATAAGTGACATGTTTATGATATGATATATTGTGATGGTATATGTTATGGTATGATAGGTATGAAATGTTACATCTTTCCATGTAAAGTTATGTGATGGATTATGTGATGTTTATCCATGTATGCGTGATACATACATGAAATATATAAGGGAGGGAAGGAGAAAGGAAATGAAATAAATGTTATCTTATGAATAAAAATTATGGGACCTCGTGCATGTATGTATGTCATGTGTATTGGGATACTTCCCCGTTATGTTATGTTAGTATGTATGCATACCTTCGATATTTATGTTCGACATGTTATCATGAAGACTTTTTCTTTTATGAGGGTCCAGTGACGTGTATTGTGTTGTGCCCGACAAAGTCCAGCGTAAGGGGCACGTATAACAATTCGTCTGATGGGTCCATGTATGCATACGTAGGCTGTGTGTAGAAAAGTATCATGCATCCAACTCTGCCAAGAATTAAAAAAAAAATTAAGGTCATGCTATGGTTTAATCGATAGGTCACAGTCATATATTGTGTGTGATTGCATTATTAACGGAATAATGTAACTTTACACGATATAAGGTGTTTGCCTCACTAGTTGTGTTTGTATATCCCAACACCATTTTTGCCTTTATAAAAACATTTAACAGCACCCTCTTGTAATTAAATATTATTTTGTATTAAATTTTTGTGTTGTTTATCTTCATTTAAATTTATATTTTATCGAATTTTCATGATTTATTTTATTTTACTCTTCTTTTTTTTTTGTTTGCTTTTTCATAATTTTAGTTTTGGTCAGAAATTTAAAGTCTTGAAAATCGGACATCAAAAAAGGTTGTGGAACTACAATATAATATGTGAAACTTTTAATAAGATATATGGAAATTCAAGGATTATGCCTACCATCCTATTTTAAAATCGATGTGAAGATTACAGTAACATGAGCGTTTAATATCTATTTTAGATTTTATTATTCTAAACTTT
The DNA here is from genome assembly GCF_002738345.1 of Cucurbita maxima. NCBI lineage: Eukaryota > Viridiplantae > Streptophyta > Magnoliopsida > Cucurbitales > Cucurbitaceae > Cucurbita > Cucurbita maxima. The sequence goes on along the minus strand of NW_019272482.1, from coordinate 8,726 downwards.
CTCTAAGATTGGTCAATAAAATTCATTATTTTTTTAGTTTTAATATAAAAATGATATTACAATTTTGAAAACTTGTATTCATATACAAATTTATTTTTTTTTTCTTCATAATTTAAAATTTTGGAGAAAAACAATACACTTCATTATCAAATACATTTCATACAAAAAAAAAAAAAAAAAAAAAAAAAAATAAAAAAAAAAAAAAAAAAAAACAACAACAACAACCTTTTCGTGTTATCCCATTATTTTTCATTTGTTCCTCGAGGATAATTCCACCAAAAGGAGATAATAAAGCTTCTCTATCTTTTATAGATCCACTTGTGTATCAATTCATCAACATTAGCAAGAAAGTTTCTCAAGTAAATTCCATCATCTTTAGCCGTCCAAATACAAGTTCCTACAGTTCCATGTTTGCACCTATCACGGAGCCATAAGTGCTGCGTTTCAGGCCAAAAGCTTTCAAAAGAGACATATGCATGTGGCGTCTCCAATTTGCACCAATAGAGGGTTGTTCCCCAAAAGTTAACCTTGAAGTTCCATTGGTAATCATCTCCATGATTAAGCAAACGATGATACCCCAAGTCATCGTCTTTAGACTGACAATGCACAAGCAACCCAAGTTTGCTTAGCCCGTTAACCACATGAATGTAATATCTAGAAGGTCCTGGTGGTGGTAACGCGACCCTTGGAACCTCAGCCCCCACTAAAGCCACCGTGAAAAGAAAGAAAGCGACAATATTCTTTATCATTTCCTAATACACCTTTAGCTTAACTACCAATTTGTGTTGGACATGTGAATAAATATACATACTTATAGTACATGCAAGAAACTATGTAAATGCATGCTATGGTGGTTAAAAACTTAATGATTTAACTAATTTCGGTTATGCAACACAATTTAAGGTTAATTTTGGGATAATTTTACAGATTTATTAGATTTTCAATAACAAAATTCCTCGAATAGATAATAGTTACTAGCCCAAGAATAATAAATATTTGATTGATTTTTAAAACACTTTCATAAAATGGACAACAAAATATGCATACTTTCCCGTAGAAAATATAAAATAGAGAAAGCAATTCATGAATTACATATGGTATAGCACTCAAGGTATTAAATTCCCAATTTATTTTTTTAAGTTGAACTTTCAAACTTTTTACGAGGACCTTAGAAATTTTAAGGTGATGTAGAACAAATAAGTTCAAAAAATTCTAGAACTATAGTTTCAAATAAGAATTGTCATCCATTAGGTCCAAAACGACTTGTCATCCCTTAGGTGATCCATCAATAGGAATATCCTACACCCCATATCTCATTCGTGTCATAAAGGGCACATCACACTTTTGGAAGTCCATAAACTTGAACTTAGTTCGTGAAGACTCCAACCAAACCTTGAAGTCATGACTTCCATCACTTCATTCTCATTATTGGTGGATTTTATCTCGCAAATTCCCAACTTAACCAAAACTCAGTTGAGGTAATGGTTTGCTTGAGGGGTGTTTAATTCCTATAGGGATCGTCTTTGGTTGTATGAACAATATTGCTTGGGTCTACTTATGTGGTTTGTACCAAGACATTTTCTATATTGTCTAGGCCTACTACGTGCTCTCCATGGAGGCATGCTTGCCATCTAGAATTATGGTAATAGGAGGCTGGGTCCAAGGAATTTTACCTTGTACTAGGTGATAAGGCAACCCTAATCCTCAGTCCAACGATCCAAGCTTTTGTTTTAACAAGAACCCTTGAATAAAAGTAATTAACACCTCCTTATATGAAATTTGGATCAACCAAGAGATAAGATAGAATTAGATTACCTCTTACGATCAAAGATCTAGAAGCAAGATTTGAAACCTTGTTCTAAATTGAGTCACTCCACAATCTAACTTGATCAAGGCTTGATTGAATGGCTGGGTTGCAATTCTACCACAAGAATGGGTTGAAACTTAGAAATGACAAATATGATGCTCGAATTTCTAAGGGGAATGTCTTAATTTGAGATCCGAATTACATTCATCCACAAATCTGAATTTTACATAACATATTGTGGGTATTTATAGTCTCCCGACAAAAGACGTTTGTGGACAGAATTTATTCGAGACGTTTGTGGACGGAATTTATTCGAGACATTTGTGGATGGGATTTATTCTTGATCCCCTTTAATCTCCACAAAAGAAAAAGTCAAATTGACCATTTGACTTTTACATAATTTTTTCTAACAAATGTTGATGTGCTTGAGTGGCTAATGCGACAGATTTGATTTGAAATCAATTGAGTTTTCTGCATGTAGGTTCGAATTCTGTTGTTGACATATTTTTTTTAATCGGATTCGTCCTTGATTCATAAATAAAATGACGTATCAGCCACAACAAAAATACAATCTTTACCATTTTTAGTGTCCAGTAAACCAAGAACAAATTGTATAGATATATTAGTCCAACGTTTGCTACAAAACTTTTGGATATCATGTTTCATCTTCAGCCAAAAGAAATGTTTATGCAACATCTTATAAACTTTATTAATCCTTAGATGTCCCATTAAGGCACCACCATGTGCTTCTCTCCAAAGTAAATATTTTATAAAGCATTTAGGAATACAAAGCATAACAAATTTATAAAACAAATAATAACCGTCCATTGCTTTTTTTTTTTGCAAGACAAGATGGATAAATAGTTCTCAAATCTTGGTCATCTTTATATAATTCGGTAATATACTCAAGTCCAAGAATTTTTGCACTAAGAGAAGTAAAGAGATCGTACCTTTTAGATAACACATCAGCTACCATATTACCTTGCTTATATTTGATGACATACAAAAATGTTTCAATAAATTCCACCCACTTTGCATGTCTTCGATTCAGTTTGCTTTGACCCTTCACATACTTTAAGCTTTCATGATCAAAATGGATCACCAATTCTCTAAGCCATAAGTAGTTGATGACATACAAAAATGTTTCAATGAATTCTACCCACTTTGCATGTCTACAATTCAGTTTGCTTTGGCCCTTCACATACTTTAAGCTTTCATGATCAAAATGGATCACCAATTCTCTAGGCCATAAGTAGTGTTGCCACACATGCCATATATGAACTAAAGCAAATAATTTTTTATCATAGGTAGCATATTTCAATGTTGGCCCATTTAGTTTTTCACTAAAATATATTAAGTGCTCTCCATCTTGAATTAAAACAACATTTATGCCCAAACCACATACATCACATTCAATTTCAATAGTTTTATTAAAGCTAGCCAAAACAAAGGATGGTTTGCTTAATTTCTTCCTAAGAAAATTGGATGCATTCTCTTGCATTTCTCCTCATTTAAAAACAACATTCAATATCAATAGTTCAGTTATGGTTCTAAAATCATTTATAAATATCTTATAGAGGTTAGCTAACTCATGAAAACTTCGAAATTTACGTGCACTTTTTTGTGTTGGCAAATCCATAATGAATTTAACTTTGTCTCTATCTAAAGCTACTCTACTTTTACCAACTATGAAGCCAATAGAGTGAACTTTTTCCATGCAAAAACTAGTCTTATTAAAATTAAATTTCTCTTTTTCGTGTAATCAAAACTAATTTAACATGCTCAAGCAAAATCTTCAAATAAATTATAATATTATCAATATAAACAACAACATGTTTTCATATATTTTCTCAAAATATTATATATTAAGCGCATGGGTGTACTAGGAACATTAGTTAACCTAAAAAGCATAACAAGCCATTCATACAATCCAAACTTAATATTGAGAGTTGTTTTCCATTCATCTCCTAGCATTCTAATTTGATGATATTCAAATTTCAAGATAATTTTTATAACTAGACACGAATCATGCAATAAATTAAGCATATCGTCTAAACTAGGAATAGGATGTCGATACTTTACCATGATTTTGTTGATGACTTTATTATTCATGCATATGCACCAAGTTTCATCTTTCTTTAGCACCAATAAGTCTCGTATAGAACATGGTCTCAAACTTTCCCATACATAGCCCTTCTCCATGAGCTCCTCCACTTGCCTTCGAATTTATTTTGTCTCGGTTTAATTGACTCGATAAGCTGGCTTATAAGGAATGACAGTCCTTAGAATGAAATCTATTTTATGTTCAGTACCTCTAATGGGAGGTATTTCTTTATCTTGAAACATTTCTTCAAATTCCTGTAAAAGAGATTGAAAAACACCCGGCAAAGCCAAGTTGTTATAGTTAGAGACCAAAAATCCTCCATTGTACATAAGTACAAAAATCGATTTTTGTGAAAACCTTCTCACATCTCCAACTGTAGCCAAATAACTCTTTCTCTCTTCCTTTTTTCATCAATTTCATCCCTTTTTTCATTCTTCTTTTTTTCTCTTTGATTTTTCTGTATTTTTTCACTCAACTCTTGTTTTTCTTTCCTCCAACTTTAATTGATCAGCAAATACATTTGCAGAACTCAAAGGTAAACGAATAGTTTTTCTACCATATTTTACAAAAGAATACCTATTCAAATAGCCATCATATATAACCCTCCTATCAAAATGCCACGGTCGGCCAAGCAATATATCTCCAACTTGCATTGGTAACACATCACAAAGAACTTCATCTTTATATTTTCTCAAAGTAAAAGATATTAAATCTTGAGAAACTACCTTCATTGTTCCACTATCATTGAGCCATTGGAGCTTGTAAGGTTTAGGATAATCTTGGGTCGGAATTTGCAACCTTTTGATCAACATGGTACTTACAACATTGGTGCAACTTCCACTGTCAATGACAAGACTACAAGCAGTACCCTTGACTAAACACCGCATGTGGAACAAGTTGTCTCTTTGATCATCAACATCATTCTCCATAACTTGAGTTTTAACAAGTCTGTTTGTTATAAGTGCCAAATGAATCTAATCTTTTAATTCCTCCTCATTCTTCTAGACTTCTTCACTAGATCATTGATCTCCCCTCCATTTTCCTCGTCTTGGTTCATGATTGTACAAATAGTAGTGAAATATGTTTAGGACCTTAGACACTCAACTCATTGATTTTACACTCAGGGACACTCGTGTTTATACACACAAAGGTAGGCTGTTTGGGAAAGTGACTAAATTATGATCAAGGTAGGCTAATATATGGGTAAAGCAATTCTGATAGTAGCAAGCTATTCAAGGCAATCAAGATAAGTTAATTATGAAATAACAACAAAATAAAACAAGAAGAACTCAAAGTTATGGAGAGTGATGTTGATGATCAACAAATACATTTGCAGAACTCAAAGGTACAAGAATGGTTTTTCTACCATCTTTTACAAAAGAATACCTATTCAAATAGCCATCATACATAACCCTCCTGTCAAATTGCCATGATCGACCAAGCAATATGTCTCCAGCATGCATTGGCAACACATCACAAATAACTTCATCTTTATATTTTCCCAAAGTAAAAGATATTAAAGCTTGGAAAATTACCTTCATTGTTCCACTATCATTGAGTCATTGGAGCTTGTAAGATTTAGGATGATCTTGAGTTGGAATTTGCAACCTTTTGATCAGCATAGTACTTACTACATTGGTGCAACTTCCACTATCAATGATAAGACTACAAGCAATCCCCTTGACTAAACACCGCGTGTGAAATAGGTTGTCTCTTTGATCATCAACATCATGATTTTTAAGAAGTCTTCTTGTAATAAAAGCCAAATGAATACCATTTTCTAGTTTCTTCTCATTCTTCTGGACTTCTTCAACTAGATCATTGATCTCCCCTCCATTTTTCTCATCTTGGTTCATGATTTTACAAACAGTAGTTTTATAAGCTTAGGACCTCACACACTCAACTTACTGATTTTACACTCAGGAACACTCGTGTTTAACACACAAAGGTAGGCTATTTGGAAAAGTTAATAATTTCTTATTAAGGTAGATAATATGGATAAAGAAATTCTGATAGTAGCGAGCTATTCAAGACAATCAAAACAAGGTAATTATGTAGTAACAACAAAATAAAACCAAGAAATGATCAAATAAATAAGGGACAAAGATATTTTTGGATATAATTACACACTGAAAAAAAAATGAATTCCAAAGAAAATGGTTATGTAGATCAAACACAACAATTCCAGATTTATATGTTTTAGGAAAAATGAGAATAGAAATTTATTTGATCTTCAAATAAACGTGCAAATGGACTAATGATAAGAATATATTAAGGACAATATGATAAGATTTTTGTTTTTTTTTTTTTCAAGATCTAAATATGATCTTTAACAGGACACTAAGAACAAAGTAGAAGGATAATGAAGAACGTTGGAAATGACAGTAAAAAAATAAATGACAGATTTAAAGAGACGATAAACAATAGCGGAAATTAAAGATAAAATCAATTCTAGAGTCGGCCACAAAGATGCAACCTGGCTCTGATACCAAACTGATAAGGCAACTCTAATCCTCTGCCCAACAATCCAAGCTTTTATTTTAGCAAGAACCCTTGAATCAAAGTAATTAACACCTCCTTTTGCGAAATTTGGATCAACCAAGAGATAAGGCTAGAATTAGATTACCTCTTACGATCGAAGCTCTAGAAGCAAGATTTGGAACCTTGTTCTAAATTGAGTCACTCCACAATATAACTTGATCAAGGCTTGATTGAATGGCTTAGGTGCAATTCTACCACAAGAATTGCTTGAAACTTAGAAATGGCAAATATGATGCTCGGATTTCTAAGGAAAACGTCTCAATTTGAGATCTGAATTACATTCATCAACGAATCTAATTTTTACATAACATATTGTGGGTATTTATAGTCTCCCGAAAAAAGACGTTTGTGGCCGGGATTCAATCCCGATATGTTTGTGGACGGGATTTATTCCCGATCCCCTTTAATCTCCACAAAGAATAAGTCAAATTGACCATTTGACTTTTACATAATTTATGAAATTAAACATAGATTTTTTTAACAAATGTTGATGTGCTTGAGTGGTTAATGCGACAGATTTGAAATTAATTGAGCTCTTCGCGCTTAGGTTCGAATTCTGTCATGCAAAGCATAACGATCGTTGTCCTTCCATTGGATATATGCGTCCGTACCCTCGTGATGGGATAGGGGTATCCCCCCAGATGCATGAACACACATAATGCATGAGTTCCCCACTACTTCTACAGTTATCATTAATGAACATAACCCCCCTGTCACGTTCTATGCTTCATGTCCTTCTCATTTTCAATTTACATTTCATACATATTCCTATCGGGGTTATGTTTCCAGACAGTTTACCGTATTTCATGTCATACAATTCATGCTGTTTACATTCAAACATTTCATACAATCATGCCATAACCATTCAAGAACAACATATCGTTACATGCATTACACATCACATCAGACTAAACAGCATACATAGCATACATTCACGTTCACATGACTGCGTACTTAAGCACAATAATCTAGCATACAATGTATCATATCATAAACAAGTCATAACGTAAAGACTTCATAGTCATGTCGTTCTCTAACTTACCATAGCCTTAACGTTCTTATACCTATCACAGACATATCATTACGTAATGTACCTTAGTCATATCATCACAAGAACGTATCCTAACACTATCGTTCTATCAATCTATCACAAACCTATCCCTTTCTACCCATAACCTAACCGTATTCTTTCATCAATCTCTCCTATCCATAGCAGCACTCCGGTATGTAACCTAACCTTAACGTTTCATGAACATATCTTACTCCTATCGTTACATTTCGTTTTGTGCATCCTTCTTGTATCCTATCTCAAACATATCCTTGAGCACATCGTACCATAATTATTATCATACAATCCACATGTTATAGCATAACATAACATATAGGAAGCATATTGATCCACAAACAATTCACACATATCAATATATATGACACGTGCAGAACCACAGGACACGTGTCAACATCAAATATAACCATGCCGATAGTAAGGTCACTTACCTGGCTCGCTTAAGTCGTTGTCACAAATATATCTTTAATGAAAGTTCGATTCCATCCTTTGAAATCTGAGTCAACCTATATGAGCTCATGACATCTGTTTCAAGTTTGAACTCTATAAAATTATTTCCCTAATTTACATTGACCATGGTAAAGGTCATCGTAAAATTTTGATATTTTCTGTTAGACAATTTAAAGGAGCTCACTGCCCCCGATAAAAGTTCTGATCTTTTCTGTTATACGAGATTTAAAGGAGCTCACTACCCTCTGATATTTCATGTTTTATTGTTAAATACCGTTTTAACAAATCTTTCCTCAATCTCCCTCCCTCTATAGTTATTTTCATCCTGTAAATAGGTTTTTCAATTGTGTAAACAGATATTACTGGGCTAACAAAAATCTAATCAATTGTATATGAGATGTGATTATTACAGACTGTTAAGATATGAAAGAAGATTTGATCCTAGATTAATTTCTTATAACCATAATTATAGAGGAAAAGGAAATCTGAGATAGAATTTTACTGTAATATCTGACAAAAATCTCTAACTCTGCAATATGTTGAAAGTCATTTTACTTTTTCTCAAATCTGACCATTGTCGTTTTTCAGTTTCTTTGGTTTTTTGCAGTTGGGATGGGTCGAGTAGAGATAATTGTGGGGAGCGACTAGAGGTTAGTAGAGAGAGGTGAGGAAATATATATATATATATATATTTTAAATTCTAATTTAATTAATTAATTAATTTATTATTATTATTATTTTAACTATTTTTTTGTTTT
>NW_019272481.1:21014-26966 GCF_002738345.1 Cucurbita maxima | reverse complement strand
AAAATTCCACTCAAATTTGTGGGATTTATTTGGAAAACATTCAAGTTTGGTTCAACCAAATTTTGACACCTCAAAACTCCACTAACATGGATTTTTCCATAAAATGAAGTCATCATTTTGACTTTCTTCATTTTGATTCAACAATCAATATGAATTATTAATTTCAAATTAAAGTAATATTAAATGATTAATTAAACTATTTAATTAATATTTAATATTAATTCAAATGTCAATCCAAATTTAATTCCGACATATATTTGATTAAGATATTTAAATCTTATTTAAATATCTCAGATTCTCTCTTTTTGTTTAATTCGTAAATAAAACAAAAATGCGGTTAACCCATGACATTATGTATAAATCTAGGTTCATCAATAATCCATGTGATAAGTACCTAGAATTATGTGAATAACATGCTAAATAATTGACTAGGATCCATACTCATAAGTAACCATTATCTGCCATTACGATGTGTACAAAAAGGCCTCTATTCCTCTTTAGGTAGGATGTCCTGCAATATGTATCATGAGCTGGATGTTATGATAGGCCTACATTTCCCATCAACTAAACGAGATGTCCTACACCACGATTTACAAGTAGGATTACATGATTATGACGACACTACTCATGTGTTCTTGGGGAGAAAATTGAAGGTTATTTTAGGGGAAGGTTTTCAGGATCAGTATATGATACATGACACGATGACCTCTTAGTTCTAAGATCCTAAAAACATAACAAGAAGTTAATATCCTAGCTTAAGGTCGCGTTAAAAACCTACTAGTAGGCTACTTACTAAGTTTTACTCACTCCATGTTTATCATTCTTTTTTTCAAGTAACTAAGAGTTGGCCGTGGATGAGAGCAGACTTTGGAGTGTGGGCCATGGACTAACCTCTGTTTTTAAAATAGTATTTTTTGTTCTTCTTTTGAGTCTGCTTCTTATTTTGTGTTTGTAACGAGTTTGTATATGTAACACCCCAAACATGAAGAAAATAAGCTCCCATAAGAATAAGCCACTCATGAAAGACCCAAAGAGTAGAAAGGAAAAAAATTAAAGTTTTAAGCAAGAACAAGGGACTTAGTCAATTAAGTACCCTAACAAGTGATTTCAAGGATTGGAAAGGAAAATGTAAATGAAAAGGGCAAAAAAGTCATTTTATCAATTATCAAAAATCTTTCCCGATTTGTAATTCCTTATCTAGAAGGAATCTCAAGATTCAAAATAAGGGGAAAATGATCAAAAAAACAATGAGAAATTTGTAGAAAAATTATGAATTTTTCGAGAAAAATAATAATAAAATATTCGAAAAGTGGAAAATTACCAAAATACCCCTAAAGAAAGGATAATTAGAGAAATGCCACTCTAATTAGAATCAGAGCATCTATGGTGACCATCCGAGCAAAATCCTTCAAACTCAAATCTCAACCGTTGGATCTCCAACAAAATTTGATATGATCTCAATGAACATGCACGGATCATCACATCCTCTAGCTTCAGAGGAAGAAGTTGAGTAAACTTGATGAAGGAATCGAGAGCTGAAACGTCGTAGAACAAGCTATCCAAGAGATCGAAAATCTGGCGTTCTGAGTGAGTTGCATACTGAGTACGATTTCTAGAAATTAAGGTCCTAGACTTAAAGACATTCCTCTAAAATAATTTCTCAGTCTGAAGAAAGAATATGAAAGAGGTTCAATAAAGAAATAGGGCCTTGAAACCCATAGAATCGGCTACCCAATAGAAAAATCATTTGTTTTTTCTCCAACGATAAATCACATTTTGGATGAACTTTGGAAGCGAATATCTTAGGCTACGATCTACGAGAAGGTATCAAATCAATCCCTAACCCTTCCTTGTAACACTCATCTTTAAGTTTCACGAAGAAATCAAGGAGAGAAATGTTGTAAATGTGGCTGTACAGGCCGACTTTCAGATGGCGGCGATGTGAAAAATGCAAGTCAACTCAAAATTTGACCTTTTCTCGGGTTTTCTCAATTTTAACCCCATTCCAGACCGATTCTCATAAAAACATTATGGTTTCAAAAACTAGACACAATAAGGAGTACATGGAAGGAAATTTGAAGTAATTCAGATACTGGAAGCTCAAGAATAGAGGTCCCAAACGTCAGCGACGAGGCAAGTAGCCCCCTTGGACTCTTTGTTAAGAAATACTTGTAGAAATCGCTTGGATTTTCATATGAACCCTAAACCAAGTATGAATTAAGGATATATGAAATAAAAAACCCAAAGAACCCTGAGTTAAGACCCTGAACCGATCAAATAGCTCGAGATTTAAGTAACGTTAAAATAACCGATCAAATAGCTCGAATCTTACAACAAAGTCTAATTGAGCCTCCCTCTATTAGGAGATAGCTTCGAATCAAATTCTTTAGTTTGGACAATGGTTGCACTGTTTTAGTCAAACAACCGAGACTAGTGTATTTCCAACAGTATAAACATTTTGTACGTGTATTTTCTTACATATTAACAATTGTATACAAATAATAACTAAATTTAAGAGTAAAAGTTTGGATGGAGTTTTATTAAATAGGTAATCTTAAATTATATCTAAAAATATATAAGTTTTTTTTTTTATATACATTTACCAGAACAAATCAAAGAATACAACTACTAACTCGAACTATAAAGAATTTAATTCCAACCTATTCTAATGGACAAACACTTTATTAGATTCTATTGTAAGATTTCATTTCCTCTATTTAAGTAGCGTTCAACTACAACTATAAGTATCAAATTCTTAAGTATTCATGAACAAAATCGGCCTAACAATGTCTCTTGGAACAATTTACCAAAGGTGTTAGAATGAGCAGGGTGGAAGGGTTGCCTTTAGATGCTTTAGTACCAATTAAAGATGTCAATATCCTAGTAGTGCAAAATGCAGGAAGGTTCGTAATTGAAAAGAATAACGAGAATAGTGGACATCGTGTCATCTACAAGCGTGTGGTGAATGGTCTAGTTAGTATGACTAGAGAACATCGTCCTCGCAGAATTTATATTATTGTGATAGAAGTTATAAATAACGATGATATTCCTTGGTCTTTTATTACAAAGGTGCAGAATTTTCTTTTTGTGCATGTGATATATCCATCGCCACATACTTATAAGCTCTCATCTTTTAAAGAAGTTATCGAGTTCCTTGTCCCCAAGTAGCAATATAACTACTAGAATGCTATCCCTACTTATAATAAGCCCTCTCTCTCTCTCGAAATATATGTGTGTGTTTGTGGTGTATTACTCTCTTTTATTAATGAAATATGGCATAAGTCATAATGATATTATGAGTATCTTTTCTATCCCTCCCTTCCTTATAGCTATATAAAGAAAATGAAGATTATAAGTAAAAGTGTACAAATAATTTGTTCTTTTTGAACTTAAAATGCTTATAATTTAATTTATCTTTGTTATCAACAATAATTATCAAACGGTATATAATTTTGTCCAAGTAAGGTCGCTACTCATTCCCTATATGATATCATAACACAAAATCGAGCGGAAGGGTTAACGATAAAATGATAACAAAAACCCATTCGTCGAACTAACTATAAAGGAAGGGTTGGTTGGAAACCATGTCTATACTTATTTGCTTTAATCACACGTAACTAAAGATATATAAGAACAACAGAATATGGCATGCCAGTCAAAACATAAAAAATTTCTTGCCATGTTATAGTTAATGAATATGGTATGCACAAACATCCGACGTCACACTTCATGATTGGAGACCAATACAGTGAGCTAAGGTCGTCCATACCGTCCTTTGGTCGAATTATGTCAAGCAAATGTTGCAGCAAGCAAAGAGTTTTTAATAAGTTTGCTATTGCAAAGAGCTTGGTTTAAGGCACAAATGTCTCTGATGTGAAAGGCGCACCAATTCAATGAGATTTAAGTAACCATGAATAAGACACATGATACAACTTGTAAACGAAAAAATGCCCATGACTCTTGTTATTTTCTTCCACTACAAACCTTCTAGCCTCGTGCACTTTTTTGTCATTGACATCCTTAATTGAAATTAGAATTGAAGGAAACATTTCTCCACAACTTATTATGGAACACCTTTGATAGACAGTTTCAACAGATTTACTTTGTCGAGGAATACTTTAAAATTCGATATTTATAGTTGAACGCTACTTAAATTGATGAAGTGAAATCTTACAATAGAGGTCATTTGTCTATTAGAAGGGAGCTTGAAACTAAATTCTTTATAGTTGGGATAAGGGATGTTTTAGTCCAACCAAGTATACTTTTTAATTTTAAAATAAATTATTTTTTTTAGTTTAAAATAAATTTATTTTTTAGTTTTAATTTTATTCCAAATAAATTAATTTTGATGTGGTGTCATGTGTTTTAATAAAATTAACAGTAACTTAATCAACAAAAATTTGTATTTTTTTTTAAATTATAAGCTAAATTAATAAAAATACCATTGAACTTTGCACATTATCTAAAAAAAATTACTCATAAATTTTTTTTTTTGAAAATACCGTTGAATTTTCAAAAAAAAAAATAAAAAGCTTCAAAACCACTCTTTAACTTTCAAAAGTGTTTAAAAAAAGATAGATAGGAGAAAATTGTGTTCATGGGGAGAAAATTGAAGGTTATTTTAGGGGAAGGTTTTCAAGATCAGTATAAGATCCTGAAAACATAACAAGAAGTAATATCCTAGCTTAAGGTCGCCATTAAGAACCTACTAGTAGGCTACTTACTATGTTTTACTCACTCCATGTTTATCATTTTTTTTCAAGTAACTGAGAGTTGGTCGTGGATGAGAGCGGACTTTGGAGTGTGGGCCATAGACTAACCTTTGTTTTTAATCTAGTATTTTTTTTTCATCTTTTGAGTCTACTTCTTATTTTGTGTTTGTAATGAGTATGTATATGTAACACCCCGAAAATGAAGGAAATTAGCTCCCATAAGAATAAGCCACTCATGAAAGACCCAAAGGATAGAAAGGAAAAATTTAAAGTATTAAGCAAGATTAAGGGACTTAGTCAAGTCACTCTGTGCCTAACAAGTGATTTCAAGGAGTTAAAGGCCTTTTGAAAAGGATTGGAAAGGAAAAAGTAAATGAAGAGGGCAAAAAAAAAAGTCATTTTATCAATTATCAAGAATATTTACGGAATTTGTAGAAAAATTATGGATTGTTCGAGAAAAATAATAATAAAATATTCAAAAAGTGGAATATTACCAAAATACCCCTGGAAGAATGGATAGTTACAGAAATGGCACTCTAATTAGAATCAGAGCATCTATCGTGACCATCTGAGTAAAATCCTTCGAACTCAAATCTCAACCGTCGAATCTCCTCCAAAATTTGATATGATCTAGAACGAACACGCACGGATCATCACATCCAACAACTAGTATTCAAAGCCAAGGTCGGTAAGGCTATGATCGGAGTTGATATCTCCAAAAAATTTTCCAAGAAGTTCGATCTCTAAATAACGAAGATTCTGGAGCTCTCAAAGTCGGTTTAAGCATCTCCTATAAAGTCTGAAATAGGAGCAACAATACGGAATAAGAATCGAGAAAGGTCGATCCCCCAATCGAAGGCAATGAACGTTTAGATTATGGGTCTCCTACTCTCAGATTTCTTCCAAATTCGAGAGCAATCCTCCACCATTTCTCTTCAATCTTATTCCTACAGTTTCTCAACAAGATTACCCACAAGTTCTATGGAGGAATAGAGTGCTGAAAATGCCTAGAAACCATTCCCCCAATTCAATCCGCCATTGAAGAACTTCAATAAAAACTTGAAAATCCAATCCGAGGATACATGATGACTCGTCGAGAAAAAATGATTCCCGTCAGTTTCTACACCTCCAAGGAATGCTTCCATAAAAGACCACGAAGAAAAATAACCTCGAGAGCATGCCGAATTGAAGGAAATAGGTTTCAAAATTAAATTGGGGATAAGAGTCGAATTCCTATCTA
>NW_019272481.1:12656-15881 GCF_002738345.1 Cucurbita maxima | reverse complement strand
GTTTTATAACGTTGAGTAGAGAGAAAGACATAAATACAATAAACTAGGGCATCACATACTCATGCCTTTTCTCCCACTTGCCCTAGATTACCTAACTCGTAATCCTAGACTCACTAGGTGCCCTTCAAACACTTTAGCCGTGAGGGGCTTTGTAAATGGATCAACAATGTTGTGCTCTGAAGCTATCTGTGTGACGATCACATCTCCTCCTTACACAATCTCTCTTATGAGATGATATTTGGGCTCAGTATGTTTTCTTCGCTTATGGCTTCTTGGTTCTTTTGAATTTGCAAACCCATTGCTCGTGATCCTGTTCAATGAACCCCTCTGGTTGAGCCATATAGATACTCTCTTCAAGATTGTCGTTTAGAAAGGATGTCTTAACATCCATTTTCCAAATTTCATAATCATAAAATGTGGCAATAGACAAGAGTATTCTAATTGATTTAAGCATAGCAACAGGAGAGAAGGTTTCTTTATAGTCCACTCCCTCTCTTTGGGTATAACCCTTTGCTACTAGTCGAGCTTTAAAGGTCTGTACCTTACCGATTTGGTCTCGTTTCCTCTTATAGATCCACTTGCAACCAATAGGTTTTACCCTATATGGTTGATTTACAAGTTCTCAGATTGAATTGAAGTACATTGACTCCATTTCAAGATTCATAGCTTTAATCCACTGATCTCTATCTTCATCATTCATTGCTTGTTCATAGATCAATGGATCCTCAATGCCATCATCAGGTATGATGACTTGAGTTTCTGCCAAACCTAAGTAACGATCGGGTTGAGTTATAACCCTCCCACTACGTCGAGGCATTCTCAACTCTTGAGAAGGATGTGATTGACCAGAAGTGTCAGCTCCATTAACAACTCTTATTGAAGGACCATCTTGATCAACAACTCTTGTTGTTGTATCAGTAGCTTCTTTAGAAATCTCACTTAATACTTGTTCGCTACGAGGTTGATGATTTCTTACGTGATCTTCCTCTAAGAATGTAGCGTTTGTTGCTACAAACACTCTATTTTCTTGAGGGTCATAAAACAAACCATCTTTCGTCTCTCTGGGGTATCCTACGAATAGACATAATTTTGAACGACGTTCTAATTTCTTGGAATTTTGCACCAACACATGTGCATCCCCAAATTCTGAAGTGACGTAAACTACCTTTACGCCCTTTTCATAACTCATAAGGTGTTTCTGAAACACTCTTAGTAGGAATCATGTTCAAAATGCATGTAGCAGTCTCCACTACATATCCCCAAAACGGATCGGGTAATTGAGCGAAACTCATCATAGATCGAACCATGTCTAACAAAGTTCTATTTCTCCTTTCTGATACACCATTTTCTTGAGGCATACCAGGGGCTGAGAGTTGTGACCTTATTCCATGTTCTATCATATAGTCCTAAAATCTTAAGTCCATGTACTCTCCTCCTCGATCTGATCGAAGTGTTTTAATAATTTTACCTAATAGATTCTCAACCTCAGTCTTATACTCTCTGAATTTTTCAAGAGCTTCGAGCTTGTGACGTATTAGATAAAGATAGTCATACCTTGAATAATTCTCAATAAATCTGATGAAATATTCATACCCTCCTCGTGCTATGACATTCATTGGACCACAGAGATCTGTATGCACGAGTTCTAAGGTTTCTTTGGCTCTATAACCTTTTTCGAAAAACGATCGTTTAGTCATTTTACCCTCAAGACAAGACTCACATGGAGGTAAATAGTTGTCTTCTAACTTATTTGAAAGTCCATTTTTATCCAATCTATGAATCCTATTGAGATTAATGTGGCCTAGTCTTAAGTGCCAAAGATAGGTATTAGGAGAAATCTTTTGTCATTTATTTTGAGTTTCAGCTTTTTTTAACATCTCGGTATTTAAAATGACTTTTATTTCGCTCGATTTTAACATATATAAGTTGTTTTCTAATTTTGCAGAACAAATATGAATACCTCTTTTGCAAATGAACAAGAGATAGATATTAGATTTCTTTTCATTTCAGGAACAAAAAGTACATTATCTAATATAATGAATCTATCTCCAAAAAACAACTTTAAATTTCATACTGATCTTGCTGAGACAGCTTTTCCTGTTCCAACCTTGAGTGTTATCTCATCGTCCGCAAGCATTCTCCAGAAGCTAGTTTCCTGGTAAAAAGAACAAATATGATTAGTCGCCCTTGAATCTAGTATCCAAGTTGAGTTTTCATACTCTACTGAACATATTTCTACAACGAGTAAATCATATTTACTTTGTTGTGTCTTTTCGACTTTATTCTCTGCAATGTATTTTGGGCAGTTTCTCTTCCAGTGCCCGTTTTCGTTGCAATGAAAACATTTTTCTTTATCTGCTTTTTGAACCTTTTGTTTGCGGTTAGTAGGAATCTTATTTTTCCCTTTACCCTTCTTCTTCATCAAAAACACTTTTAGAAGTTGAAGGTCCAGGCTTAGTTTCTTAGTACGATACACGTAGTAATTTTTTGGAGATAGCAACATTTGTTTCTCCTGTTTGTCCCTTGTTCGTTAAGAGGGATTGATAAGTCTGTAGCTCATTGAGAAGAGCAGTCAAGTTATATTCTATTTTTTTCATTACCACATTTGTGCGGAACTGACTTGACTCTTCTCATCAATGACAACTTCATTTTCTTTTGTCACATTGAAATTGACCATCATGTCTAGGACATGTTCTCTAACTGAGGTCGCTTCTTACATACGACAGTTGTAAATGTATTTTATGGCTTCATGTCTTTTAGAGATTCCATAACTCTTAGTAATTCTTCGGAAGTGTGACCCGCCATTTTTAGACCTCAGAGATCGGTCCTAACAATGCTATCGAACGAAAAAGCCAAAGTTGGGAACGGACCTAAGAAATCCTATCCATTTTTAGAGTTTGTGTTGTTTCGACTCCCATGTTACAACCCTCCAAATGGGTAGTAGCTTTTGGGCAACATGTAGGTGGAACATGGGAATCTCACGGTGCAACCTAGTGGTGGAGACCATAGGAGGTGTTGATATACTTCCTTCTCCCACTTACTATAAATACTTTCTCTATTCACCTTGTTATTGACTCATGCAAATACCTTCCGAATGCAGGACGCTCCCAGGGCGACACAAGGCCGAGCATGAATCTCACGGTGTGAATTTTTCAGAGAGCGTAAAAGGAAAACGATGTATCTCATATATCTTTTTCCTCCCACTAAGTATTTTAGACGGTTGGG
>NW_019272481.1:10154-12526 GCF_002738345.1 Cucurbita maxima | reverse complement strand
TCAACGTAAGATTTTAACTATTAAAATTGATCGTGCTTGGTTCTTAACCCTGAATGAGCATGTACTTAACTTTATTATAGATTTTAACGTCTATCTCGTTTTATGACGTTGAAAATAACCTATAACATTCATCTAACATGCTTTATATAACAATTATATAATCATCCATTCCATGCAATAATATAACAATTTATATCTATCACTCATGGAACCCTAAACATGCATACTATAAATTATAATAATTATAACATACTTGGAATGCATGAAACATGCTTAGCCTATGGTGAGATTTTAAATCTATATGACATACTTTGTGCATATACATTTTCTATTTAATTAAAACATACATTCATAATGCATAATTAATTAAATACGCTAAAGTGGATTGGTTTTGACATTTTAAAACAAGCAATTAACTAAATTATTACATTAATAATTAAAAATAACTTGAACCGCTCCCGAGGTCAGGAATTGGGCGACCCAACCCTTAAAAACGTTGAACCAGACCCCAAAGGCAGAAAAACCACCCGAACTGCCTCTTCCCTCTGCTTCTTTGGTTCAGCTTGCTATCTCTTCCATTTTCGATCAATTACAACCTAAAATGGACTCTAATGATTCCATAAAAATTACAAACCTTTCTTCATTCATTAAAGCCCATACACATTAGGCTTATTACAATAATTGTATCAAATAAAAGCATAAAAAAATGCCAAAACCAAAACCATCCACTTTAGGAACCACAAAATTTCATTCAAGAAATGGTACCCACCATGATCAAATTAATGTAAATAAAGTGCCTAAAACTTGCTCTAATACCAATTGATGGTGTTAATATAACACATGCGGAAACAATTTGGATCTTAGGCACTTTTAGAACATCAATTATAGTAAATAACTAGCATGTTCATGAGTATTAAAACTTAATGAGTTTGAATACTAACCTTTTGTAGTTCAAATTCTTTTTTCCTCACGAACCGGTTTCGAGCCACCACTAGTGTCTTCTCCACTATCCTCCGGCCTTAGAACGGGATTGTGGAATCCGGTGAGTGACTAAGCTTGGGAGGGATTTTGTATATATGAAGAGAGTGTTTGTGAGATGTTTTTCTCAAGGTTTTTCACCAAGAAGAAGACATTTCATGTTTTATGATCACTCTATTTATAGAGTCATGTTTGCATGTTCATGCAAATTTGAGATCACCAAATTTTGACACTAAAAATTTCACTCAAATATTTGGGATAACGTGGCAAGCATGCATACTTGAGTTAACCAAATTTACTGGATTTAGATTAATGATCGTAAAGTTCACTTTATTCAATAACAATCTTTAATAAATAAACAACAATTATAACTTTATTGAAAATAAAATATGTTTTTGTTTACACACTATGAGTTTTAGGACATAAAACACAACAATTATAACTTACCATATATATCATATTTGATCTTTTATTATAGGATATTTGTCTTCTATTACAGTTCACCATAGGTATCATGTTTTCCTTTTATTACAGGCTTTTTTCATTTATTGTTATAACCCATCCTTTATAATTTATTTGATTATTTGAGACCTTCATTTAGGTGTGGTGGTTTCAGCCAATACATGAGAATATAAAACATAGGGTAATGTGCTTATCAACAATGTGAAGTTAACAAGACAATAATAATAGGTTCTAAAGCACAAAAACATGTGGATAAATATCAAATATTGAGGCGCATAAAAGATATGGACCAGCAACTAATATTGATAGATCCACTACAAGGCATTTGGTCTAGTGTATGTGATATGAACCAAAAGACATTAATCATACAATATACTTCAATGAAGATGTGAAGAAAAGGTTGTCAAAATTATCAAAAGATGTTTCAATTCATGCAACATTGAAGAAGAATGAAGTTTGATTGTTATAAATTTTGGGTGGGTTACAATTTAGAGTTATTGTATTTCATTGATGTATTTTAAGACTTTATTTACTATAGGTTACAATTACATAATGGTTAATTATGGCCATTAGGTATGAATGTTACAACTCTTGGAATGACTTTAGTAGTTTCATTTTGAGGCTATATAAAGCCATGTATGTTGTATGTGTAAGAGACTTGAAAAATATAGTAAAAGAAGCATTTGTGCTCTTCTTTAGCCAATGGCTAAGTTTCTTTGCAATTCTATGTAGTTTAGGTTGCATGTAGAATCATTCAAGCTCGACATGATCAATCTTGCTTGTGGAGTGATTCGAATCTCAAACAATGTTCTTGCCTTGAGATATTCGATCAACAAGGTAATCCGAATCTTACTCCCCTTGTAGTGGTTCCATATCTTATCAGTATGATTCTCGCTTCAGGTGCGAGAGGTCCCGAGTTTGATTCTAAAAAT
>NW_019272481.1:0-10144 GCF_002738345.1 Cucurbita maxima | reverse complement strand
ACATTGAAGAAGAATGAAGTTTGATTGTTATAAATTTTGGGTGGGTTACAATTTAGAGTTATTGTATTTCATTGATGTATTTTAAGACTTTATTTACTATAGGTTACAATTACATAATGGTTAATTATGGCCATTAGGTATGAATGTTACAACTCTTGGAATGACTTTAGTAGTTTCATTTTGAGGCTATATAAAGCCATGTATGTTGTATGTGTAAGAGACTTGAAAAATATAGTAAAAGAAGCATTTGTGCTCTTCTTTAGCCAATGGCTAAGTTTCTTTGCAATTCTATGTAGTTTAGGTTGCATGTAGAATCATTCAAGCTCGACATGATCAATCTTGCTTGTGGAGTGATTCGAATCTCAAACAATGTTCTTGCCTTGAGATATTCGATCAACAAGGTAATCCGAATCTTACTCCCCTTGTAGTGGTTCCATATCTTATCATTTGGTATCAGAGCTTAAGGCTCAAGATCGGATATATGTTTCCTTTGCATTTCTTTTCAATTTATTTTTATCTTTTTAGTTTTTAATCGACCCAAAATAAAAAAAAAAAAATATCAAATATGGGCTCTACTAGAAAATTTGAGAGGTGAGGATGAGAGATTCATTTGTGTAAATGAGTGCAAACAGAGTGACCTAAAATTCCTTGAGTGTATACACGTGAGAGAGTGTTGTGAGGTCCTTTGTATTTCCATAACTTATTTTTTGCAGCAAAGTTTCACAAATAGATTCGAGGACGAATCCTCTTGAAGAAGTGGAGAATGATATGAACCAAAAGACATTAATCATACAATATACTTCAATGAAGATGTGAAGAAAAGGTTGTCAAAATTATCAAAAGATGTTTCAATTCATGCAACATTGAAGAAGAATGAAGTTTGATTGTTATAAATTTTGGGTGGGTTACAATTTAGAGTTATTGTATTTCATTGATGTATTTTAAGACTTTATTTACTATAGGTTACAATTACATAATGGTTAATTATGGCCATTAGGTATGAATGTTACAACTCTTGGAATGACTTTAGTAGTTTCATTTTGAGGCTATATAAAGCCATGTATGTTGTATGTGTAAGAGACTTGAAAAATATAGTAAAAGAAGCATTTGTGCTCTTCTTTAGCCAATGGCTAAGTTTCTTTGCAATTCTATGTAGTTTAGGTTGCATGTAGAATCATTCAAGCTCGACATGATCAATCTTGCTTGTGGAGTGATTCGAATCTCAAACAATGTTCTTGCCTTGAGATATTCGATCAACAAGGTAATCCGAATCTTACTCCCCTTGTAGTGGTTCCATATCTTATCAGTATGATTCTCGCTTCAGGTGCGAGAGGTCCCGAGTTTGATTCTAAAAATTCCTCCAACAATTATATCAAGTTGAAGCATGCAATATAATAAGATTTGAAATAGGTTTTTTAAACCTTGAATCAAGAAGTAATTCAAATTGATATTTGGAAAGAAAAAAAAAAGCTATATTTAATTATAATTTACAAGTGTCTTTATAACATATTAATTGAAGAGAGCAAACAATAAGAATAAACAAACAAAGGAAATTTGTGTATGTATGATTCTCTTCAAATCTTGGAAACTATGAGGATTCCTCTCCTTTCTTGACATCAAGACTTACTTTTTTGGGACTTGGAACATAAACAGTCATCTACTCTTACTCCTACTCCCTTCTATAAGAATCAACATAGCATAATCATTCCATGAAGGCTGAGGTAGTCTTATAAAAGAAGATGAGGGTACCACTTTCTATTGCAGAATTTCTATGTGAATAGAGAATGAAACATATTCTTGGGAGATAAGATAGAGCCTCGAGCCTAACTTCAAAGGCATTACACAAATTGTTCTATGATATTTTTTCTAGGAACTCTTTGTTATGTTGTGCGCTGAAGGTTTAAGGAAAGGGACACGGATTCTCTATTGCACTGATCTCCCAATAGAAGTTTTACCTAGGTCATCTATCGTCGCAATCCTTTTAAGGAAGATGCGCCAAAATAACCAGTGAACAATAACATTTAAAGAAGTTTCAGAGAGCAAGAAGAAGATTGTGATAGAAGTTTCCCTAGGTAAAACTTCTTTAAATGTCTTAGCCAATCATGACCTCATAATGAGGAGTCTCTTGGACAACAATAGCATATGGACAACAAATGTCTTAGCCAATTGTAACGGTTATGATTGCTCAAGGCGTGTCGCCCAAATAACCGATAAACAATAACATTGTCCAAATAACAACCTTGGACAACAAATTTTTTACAAGAATGGCTGAGACATGCAACATGCAACCATAGGCAACACGCCTTGGGCAATCATGACTGTGACATCTGCCCCCACACAGTTTATTGGATAAGGCTGACTTTAGGTCTCTCGATGCGCTTCTAGCTGATCTCATAATGAGGAGTCTCTTCCAACCTACTAGGTGCTGTTGAAAAGTACTTCTCGGTTTGTTGAGTCTTCATGTCTTCTCTGTTCGTGTCTTTCCTACTTTCTTCGCTTAAAACTTTTTCTTAATTGTATGACGTCATATCACCTGCTTCTGCTTGATGTCTTCTTAGTCGAAATAATAACGTTTCAAGTTACTAACGTGGACAACAAGGTTAGTCCGCATCCATAAGAGCAATTAGATTCTATATGATGTCTTCATAATCTGACGGATAACTTTAACTAGTCCATAGTATTTTCACACCAGTCTTTGGTTTTGTTGCTTTGAACTCGAAGTTGATATAACCTTAACTTATATGAACTCTTTATTTTTCTTGAAATTATTGTGGTTGACGCTTCCGACTGACCCTTCTCTACATCAGTCTAGATGATATTTATGTGTGAACATGTGTTGCTTCAATGGTTTGTTTTTGTCTCCCTTCTTTAGTATCTGACCTTGTTTTTGACTCTCTTGGTGGGGATAAATCCATTATCTGACCTTGTTTTGCGTCGTGGTGTTAATGTAGTGGCAACAAGGTTTCTATTGAGATTGGCGCACTAGAGCTCCCCTTTTCAATTACAACAATAGCAGAAAGCGTAGATTCATCATGGCTATGATTATTTTTCAACTGTTGTATCGACATAATTTTCAACCCTCTTGGTTGATGGATGTTTTTCTGAATGATCGTCGGGTTAGACTCCGTTACTGCTAGACATTTTGCTAGGGGCATGTAAATGACTTTGTGTTTCAGCAGGACGTTCATTCCTGACACGACGTCGAAGTCATCCATTTCAACTATCACTAAACAATTTTCCTAGTCCAAGGCTCTAGCTTGATTAGAGTTCTCATTGTGACTCTTAAGACAGACAAAGCTTCCAATTTGACGGTGTTCATCTTTCCTGTATCTTGATGCCAAAGGATGTTAAAATATTTTGCATCGGTCTCCATCATGTTGTGGGTGGCTCTAGAGTTGACAATGGTGTTCCTTACTACTTTGTGCTTTATCCAGACCTCGACATGCATAATATATATATATTCATTTAACTATAAGACATATGGTCCATGGTAAATTGTAAGTCTTATACTCATTAATATTATAATGGCTACTACCTAAATTATAACCTAAAGTTGATAATTGATGTTCAATTAGCCAACCTTAAATTTGTAGTCATTGTGAAGTGATTGAAATTAGAATGGAAGTAGTTTAAACTCCTAGTACCTTAAATGAAGTTGGTCTCTTCTAATAAAACACGAATTTCTCTTTAATATCATTAATACAATTATGCTTCATATTGAACCTACCAAACATGAAACTAAAACTACGCTCAATTTAACTCCATTTTATTGTCATCTTGAATGACGTGCAAGATATATTCTTGGTTTACCTTGATATTTCATATTAGTTAAGTTTTTTGCAAAATCACAATTTGACAATAACAAAGATGAACTTGAGTCTGTTTATTATTTTAAAGAAAATTTCTTTCTCCATCTTATTCCTAATAACTCTTCAACTAAATTCATATTATGCTAAGAAACAATTTTTTTACTCGCAAGAAGTAAAATATGCAACTTTAACTAAAATTTCATCGAAACAAATGTTATTGTCATACAACATAGATGACAATTATAGCCTTCAAACAAAAACTAGAGTAGTTGTGGTGAATGGGATAGAAACTCTAGTGTTCATCCATAATATACAACCACTACCTAAAATATTTCCTATAACTTTCAAAATATAAGTTGCAGTTGAAAATTACATAAAACAATCCCCAAAATCCAAGAACTCGTGTCCAATTAGTCAATCCTAAAGATAGCAACTAACATAGAGTAATTGAAAATTTAAAGTTCCAGTTACTTAACTAAATTTCATCTCGTCTTTAATAAAACATGAGTTGCACTTAAGTTCATGAAATATTTGACTCCAACTCTTAGTACTATTAATGCAATTATATTTCATATGAGTTTGTCATAAATCAAACTATGTTACATTCAATACAACTTCATTTTCTTGTCATAGGAAGCAAAATAGAAGAATTAAATCAAACAAACTGATGAACTGAGCCGAATAAATCCAACCCAACCCAAACGGATTAGTTTGATTCATTTGTTGGGTTGTAGTTTATTTGAACACTTGCATACTAGACCATCAACTTTTTGTTTTATAGTCCAACAACCGCTCAAGAAAATAGATTTCAAACTTGAGAGAAAAAAATATACTGAGGAGGAGTTAAAAATGTTGCAATTTTTTAGAAAGGGCATTTGGTCTAGTGGTATGATTCTCGCATAGGGTGCGAGAGGTCCCGAGTTCAATTCTCAAAAGAATGAGCCTCAAAGAAAACAATTTAAACACCTTAGTGTATATTCTTCCATCTTAATCTTCAGAAACAAAAAATTAAGGCAATTAAAACTATAATGATGATGCTCTTTTTTAATATCATTTTATCTTTTCCACTTTCAATAGGCATGCCTACCCATATCCTAACTTTCGATATTTGCTTTACTTGTGTATTCTACGATATGTGTCTCAAATAGAACTATCAAACTAAAACTTACATTATTTTCTTCTCAATACAGTAATTGTCGCAAACCCTATGTAAATAATTTAACAGCGGTCTAGTCTAAAAGATATAATAATAATGATTATTTCTCATGGATTTTATTAACAAAGAAAATAAATGAAATAATGTATCAATAATGATGATACATTCCATAAAAAACATAATATATAGTCCATACTAAGGGCATTTGGTCTAGCGGTATGATTCTTGCTTTGGGTGCAAGAGGTTGTCCAAAAGAAAAAAAGCACTAAAATAATTAATTATCAGGTTTATGAAAAAGAAATTGTCATTCTTTTGTCTTTTAAAATTCATACTAAGGGCATTTGGTCTAGTGGTATGATTCTTGCTTTGGGTGCAAGAGGTCTTGAGTTCAATTCTCAAAATGCCCCTCCAAAAGAAAAAAAGTACTAAAATAATTATCGTTTCAGGTGTGAGAGATCTCAAGTATATCGTTTCTACTATAAAGGCATTTTCCTGAACCAACCGGGCACAAAACGCCGAGGTAGAAAGTCGAACGCGAGCTCTTTTTGTGTATACGCAATTGCAAGTATGAGTGCTAGGTAAGAGAGAATGTCGAATGAGAAAGACATTCAATTACGGCATCGAAGAGAAAGTTATACACGCTTTCTTTTGTCTTTTAAAATCCCTTACCTTATAAATCATCAGACAGATTTATGAAAAAGAAATTCCGAGTATGACTAAGAGTATGACTTAGTCATGCTATTTGAATAGCCTGAAGTCATCATAGCCTATCTACCGGTTCCGAAGACTCCTTCGGCATCAATGTGCTCCAATGAAAGAGATCATACCCTTTCCTGAACTAGAACTGGGCACAAAACGCCAAGGTAGAAAGTCGAAAGCGAGCTCTTTTCGTGTATACACAATCTCGAAGCCCAATTACCTCACGGACTGTCTCCTCAACCCTTGCGAGTATGAGTGCTTGGTAAGAGAGAATGTCGAATGAGAAAGACATTCGATTACGGCAACATTCGCAACTACCAAAGTGCACTAAACCTAGTAGAGATCTTCGACCTAACGATAATGGAACTTCAAGCCCATTTAATCAATCCGCTTTGTACCTTGTTGTTGACCGAACTAGTTGCACGCCAGGCCCAAATTCTCTCTCAGTCACCCGGAGACGAAAGTAAGATCAGATCTGAAGTTTACGAATCGAAGAGAAAATGGATACGAGTTATACACGCTTTCAGTTTCAAAAGCTTCGCTTGGCTACGGTACTTTATTCAGGATGTACAACAATATAGTCATCTCTTAGCCGTGTATAGAGAATTCCTTGATCTTTTCTTTGGTGGATA
Source organism: Cucurbita maxima (assembly GCF_002738345.1). NCBI lineage: Eukaryota > Viridiplantae > Streptophyta > Magnoliopsida > Cucurbitales > Cucurbitaceae > Cucurbita > Cucurbita maxima. The sequence continues at coordinate 3,848 of NW_019272481.1, read as the reverse complement.
ACACAAATGAAATCGATTCTCTGACCGCCCATCTTATGAGTCCATTCTTGTCTTGTTGGTTTGTTGTACTATTCTATACCTCTCTCGATTGATCGAAAGACGTTCGACAGCTGGGAGGGCCTATCGTGAGGGAACTTTCCTTTTCATGGTAGGCAAACTTAAAGAGGGAGATGCGTATGTCCACGGTGATCAAGGTAGAGCGACTCCTTCTTTAAAAGAGGTTGGTTTTATCGAAACTTTTAAATCCGCTTTCATTAAAGAAAAAATAGAAGCCCTTGGTTTGGCAGATGTCAATTCGTATGGCAATGTGGACTCGACTCAGGATGAGGATTCCGCTTTTCATACTGCTGCTATGAGCTGAAAGAGCTGGTAAGCTATCTCACTTAACGAAAAGAAAAATCACATACGGGTTGACCTCGTTACAAGTGGCGGGGGCTAGCCAAAGAAGGTCAGTCGAACTAGGTTAGGACCCTTGATCTGGTTTCGCTAGGTTCTTCCATGCGAAAATGTATGTGTATCCGTATCTTCTTTTTGTTTATACGTTTGGAGAAAATTGCTAAGCCCGCCTTTCTTACCAAGTGTGATTCAATCTTTGAGCTCAAACTTTCCTCTCGTCCGACGGAAAAGGTAGGATTACGACTACCTTTTCCTTTTCTTGCCGGAGCCAAGGGATCAATCAGTTTCTACCAAAAAGTTCGCTATCTATTAGTTGTCGTAATCAAATGTATTTCTCATTTCATGTTAGCTCCTCCAAGAGCTTCCAAGTCCGTAGCAGACGAAACCTTGGACTTCTATTGAACTTATAGCATTGTCTGTTGAGCTCGCCGTTGAGGGTTGGCCTTACAGGAGATCGAGCAACCTTTCTTTCCTTGCCTGGTATGCTTTCCTGCTTATCGTGTAACTAGCCAACTAGCCAAACTAAGAGGGAGAGGGATCATGTCAATCAATTTTTATGTGCATTTTGTCCGTCCTGTACTTGCCTGCTTTGCTTTCTTAGCCAACATCTCCGATTTCCCCCAAACCAAGAGGTTCGCTTATCCATACCCAACAGTCACACTTTCAGCTGAAAGACTTATTTTTTTCATAAAGTCGGTTCATAGATCAAGAAAGAATGAAGCTGCTTACAGGGACGGTTACGCGATACCTCTTTTCATACTCACCTTTTCTTTAACCCTGCTATCAACCGAGCCATTCTCGTTTGTTTCTTTAAGGGGTCTCCCCATTGTAGATTACTCGGATTGGTTCTCGCATCCCTGTGCCAAAAAGTATGGGCGAGTTTGGTTTGAGCGTTCATCGATTGGGTGGATCCATATGCTCCGGAGGGGTGAGACGAGGTGTAGCGCATCTGTTTTGGGTATGTTGTCCGCTAAAGGTTTTAGGAAATTGGTACAAATTTTCTACATAGGTCATCTGTGGTCACAATTCTTTCAAGGAAGATGCTCCCAAATAATCGGTGAACAATAGCCTATAAAAAAGTTTCAGAGAGCAAGAAGAGATAGAAGAGAGAATGGGAGTGAGTCGTGCAAAGAAGAAGGAACTAGTAGGTTTAATTTGGGTTCGTTTGAACTAAAACACGAACCAAAATTTTTCAAACGAACCCAAATTTAAGACTCTCTAGCCCAAAGTCCATATGTGGTAAAAAAAAAAAAAAACCTTCTGTGGCCCAACCCTTATTCGCAGTCCACATCCAACCATTTCTTTTTCAACCTACACATATGCTCCATGCCAAACTCACGTAACTAGTCAGAAGATGTGGCCCACAATTGAAAGAAAGACAAGTGTAACAATCGCACTCTTGCAGTAGTGAGACAATAATTATGTGACATTTGTTCTAATTTAGTGAACAAGTCAACCATGCAAAATTCAGACTGAACGAAAAATAGCAGTGTATGCTTAAATCACGTTTAAAAGAAATATTTTAGAAAACATGAGCGAGGAAAGACGTCAAAAACAATTTCAAATAGAGCAATGTTATAAGCTAAAAGTGAATAAACAACAACTTGTCACGTTCTCCTATAGTACATTTTGGGACATTTTAGTGCTGATGAGTGTATATATGATTTTGAGGACTAATCATACATACCGTAGGATTAATCTGATTGACGCTGTCCATAAACATGACGTTCAACATCATCAAAAAGAAGACGACATCGGGCATATTGAAGGTGTTGTCAAATATGTACGAAAATACGTCGGCTATGAACAAGATGTATTTGATGCAGAGGTTGTTCAATCTACAAATGTCGATATGTTGCAAATCATATAAATTAGTTCAACATGATTGTAAGTCAATTGAGTTGGGTGGAAATTATGTTAAAAAATGAAATTAAAGCATTGATTTTTGTGTAATCTTTACTCGAGTCGTGGTATACTGTTGTTGCTGCAATCAACAGTTCACGAGGATCTAATAAATTGAAATTTAATGAAATTCAAGATGTCAGCGAAAGCCCAAACGAGAAATTGGAGATTCATCAGACAATGCTCTCATTGTTGATCGAAGGGGAAGAAGTGAATCAAAGAGCCCAAACAAACATGGGTGATCAAAATTAAGAAACGGTGAAAAATCTCCAAACAAACAAAACGAAAGAGTTGAAATTGTGGAGAAAAATAACACTTTCGAACAGATTGTACAAAATTGAAGAAAAGAAAAATCACAAATTTGAAGATAACAATAATTCCATATGTTCAGCAGAAGATACTGAGAATACTTTAATCCTTAGCGTGAATAGCCCAATTGAATTTTGGATTTTAGATTCAGTTGCATCGTTTCATTCGTCTCCAAGTAAGAAATTTTTTCAAAATTTAAAACAAGGAAATGTTAGGAAGGTGTATATTGCCGACAACAAAACGTTGGAGATTGTTGGAGATTGAAGGAAAGAGAGATGTCTACATATAAACTCTAACAGAAAATGAGTGAGTAGACATTATAGAATGTCATAAATATTTTTGATCTCAAGAAGAATCTGATATCTATTGGTCAGTTGGATAGCACAGGTTATGCAGCCGAGTTTGGAAAGAGTTTGAGAAAGATTGTGAAGGGTGTCATGGTGGAAGCATGACCTAAAATATGGAACCCTATACACCAACTAGAGTGTATAAAAAAGATTGTTGTTGCTAAGAGTGTTTCCAATTCAAGTAACAGCAACAACAACCAAGTTTTTACACCCTACAGCAGTGTCAATAGACTTGTACATATGAGCATCAAAGAAATGAAGATGATGGGTGCAAATGAAGTTTTAGAAGGCCTAAAATCTATTGATATGGGTGTTTGTGAGAGCTGCGTTATGGAAAAATATAAACGAGTTAGCTTCACAAAAGCTGCTAGAGAATCAAAGAAAGTGCGATTGGAAATGGTCCATACAGACGTTTGGGGACCATCTCTAGTTTCTTCATTTATAGTACCAAAATTTCACGGATTAGATGTCTCGCACTGTCCAACGAAAACTCTCTGTTTTCCTAAGGCTAGTTATATATCTCATGAACACTCTTTTCCTCCTCACGATATCTAGACACTATAACGTTGATCCAGTATTGTCTTATATAGTTAACGTTCACTCTTTAACGTCCAAGGACATTTTATAACTACCACGAAAATCAAAACATACAATAAATTTATACAAGTTTTACAACATATCATATACTACAAAATAGGGTTAGACTACTTACTTTGTCACGGAGAGACGTGTCATTGAGCTGAGTCAAAGAGATATACGACTCTTTATCCTAAGAAAAAATTTATATAATTTAAAATCCGGCTACTCTGATACCAATCTGTCACAACCCAAATTTCAAAGGTTCAAAACTCAAATAGAAACTAAAATTGAAAGTGAAAACAAATAAAAACAAAT
>NW_019272480.1:21415-27113 GCF_002738345.1 Cucurbita maxima | reverse complement strand
AATTCGGCACGCTCTCGAGGTTATTTTTCTTCGTGATCTTCTATGGAAGCATTCCTTGGAGGTGCAAAAACTGATTGGAATCATTCTTGCTCGACGAGTCATCATGTATCCTCGAATTTGATTTTCAGTTTTTCTTGAAGTTCTTCAATGGCGGATTGAATTGAGAGAATGGTTTCTGGGCACTTTCAACACTATTCCTTCATAAAACTTGTGGATAATCTTATTGAGAAACTGTAGGAATATGTTTGAAGAGAAATGGGGGAGGATTTCACTCGAATTTGGAAGAAATCTGAGAGTAGGAGACCCATAATCTAAACGCTCATTGCCTTCGATTGGGGGATCGACCTTTCTCGATTCTTATTCCGTATTGTTGCTCCTACTTCAGTCTTTATAGGAGATGCTTAAACCAAAATTGAGATCTCCAGAATCTTCGTTATTTAGATGTTCAAAGAGAAATGGTGGAGGATTGCTCTTGAATTTGGAAGAAATCTTAGAGTAGGAGACTCATAATCTAAACGCTTATTGCATTCGATTGGGGGATCAACCTTTCTCGATTCTTATTTTGTATTGGTTCTCCAACTTCAGACTTTATCGAAGGAGCCTAAACCGACATTGAGAGCTCTAAAATCTTCGTTATTTAGAGATCGAACTTTCTGGATAGTTTTTCGGAGATATCAACTCCGATCATAGCCTTACTGACCTTGGCTTTGAATACTAGTCGTTGGATGTGATGATCCGTGCGTGTTCATTGAGATCATATCAAATTTTGGAGGAGATCCAACGGTTGAGATTTGAGTTTGATGGATTTTGCTCCGATGGTCACAGTAGATGCTCTGATTGTAATAGGAGTGGCATTTCTCTAATTATCCATTCAGGGGTATTTTGGTAATTTTCCACATTTCGAATATTTTATTATTATTTTTCTCGAAAAATCCATAATATTTCTACAAATTCCTCATTGTTTTTTGTTCATTTCCCCCTTATTTTTGAATCTTGGGATTCCTTCTACATAAGGAATTACAAATCGGGAAAGATTTTTTATAATTGATAAAATGACTTTTTTGCCTTTTTCATTTACTTTTTCCTTTCCAATTCTTCAAATCACTTGTTAGGGTACTCGATTGACTAAGTCCCTTGTTCTTGGTTAAAACTTTAATTTTTTTCTTTCTATCCTTTGGGTCTTTCATGAGTGGCTTATTCTTACGGGATCTAATTTTCTATTTCTTTCGATTTTTTTTTTTATTAATTTCCTATTTCGTTTGTGGCTTATTCTTACGGGATCCTTTCTATCCTTTGGGTCTTACAGGGTAACCTAACATGGACTGATTCGTGGGAAAACCTACTAGGACTTTGAGGACCTCTTTCCTTCACCAAACTAATGGGTAAACTTATTTAGATGGTGTAGGAACAAGTTTGGAAATGAACAGTGGACTAGTTCTCGAATTCGAGGTAAACCCATGAACACGATACCCCAAAACAAAAAACTTGTATCTCTCGATTGGGTACTCGATTAAGCTTGATTCTTGCCCCTAATAGTCTACCCTATTCATAATTTATAGACGGATTTTCCACTACCATTGAAACATCTAAAATTTCTATAATTTCATTCTTGATTTTTTTGAATCTTCTGCCAGAAATGTCTTCTCGGATAGGAGCCTTCCTTTTTTAAGCCCCTTGTAATTATTATTCTATAAAAAATTTAATGATTCAGGAAGTTTATAAAAATTAGAAAAAGTACCATCTTCTCAATGTTTAATTCTACTTGTTCTTTGCTTCTAGATACAACTTAGTAGGAATTATACACGGTCTCTTATTGGAGACCTTGAGTGTTGCAAATTCTCCTCTCCTTTGAAAACTTTCGGTCATCGAAAGTGCTTATTCTAAAATAGGTCAGGGTACAAGGTTCTTATTTGCCTTCTGTTTCCCAAGTGGCTTCTTCTACTCTATGATTCTTCCATAGGACCATAACAAGAGCGATTTCCTTATTTCTCAATCTTTTGACTTTCTTTTCTATTATTTGAATCGTGTCTTCTTTATTCGTTAGGTCATCTCTCAAGAAGAGAGTTTCATGAGCCAGTACGTGGGAAGGATCTAGGGTATACTTCCGTAGTATGGATACATGAAAGATATTACGTACTACAGACAAATTTGGGCATTGCCCGATTCTAGATCCAATCCTTTCTAATATCTCAAAGGGATGGATAAACCTAGGGCTTAGCTTCCCCTCTTTACCCTACCTGAGCACCCCTCTCATGGGGTGCTACCTTTAGGAATATATGATCCCCTACCAACAATTCCATGTCCTTGCACCTTAGATCTGCATAGCTTTTCTCTCGACTTTGTGCGGTTTGTATCCTAGCTTTAATCTTCTAGACTGCGGCGTTGGTAATTTGCATAGCTCTGGTTTAATAGTTCTCGTTTGCCCCCCTTCTTCCCAAAAGATAGGGGATCAAAATCTTCGTCCGTAGAGAACCTCATATGTGGTCATTTTTATGGTTGCTTGGCAACTATTATTATAAGAGAATTTCATAAGGGGTAGGTACTTATCCCAGCTTCCTGCTAAATCGATCACATATGCCCTCGACATTTCTTCCAATATTTGCTTGAGCATTTATGTTTGATCATCTGTTTATGGTGGAATGTCGTACTATAACTGCGTACCCAATGCCTTTTGTTGAATTTTTCAGAAACGAGATTTAAATCTGGCATCTCGGTCTAATACTATTGCCTTTTGTTGAATTTTCAGAAGCGTACCCAATACCTTTACTGATGAATATTCATTTTTAATGTTAGCAAGAGTAGCTTAGTTGGGAGATTGTTAGACAGAAGATTTGAAGGTCACACATGTTTTATCCACGTTCAACGCACCTAATATAAGTTTATTACCTGACTATACAAACTAAAAACACAACTTGCTTATTCAATCTAAAATTAGTGATTATTTCTTTTTTAAATATAATGAATTAGCGGAAGTACCTTTACTTATGAATTTTCATTTTTAATATTAGAGGGGATAGCTCTATTGGGAGAGCATCAGACTGAAGATTTGAAGGTCACGTGTTTGTTATCCACGTTCACTGCACCTGATTCTAGTTGCATAACCCGCTATTCAATCTACAATTAGTCATTATTTCTTTCTGAAATCTCAATGAATTATCGAAAATACCTAACGTGTTCTAGTTCACCGCACCTTATACAAGTTGGATAACTTGAATATCTTATTAAAAATTAGTGATTATTTCTATTTAAAATTAAAATGAATTAGCGAAAATACCTTTACTGATGAATTTTCATTTTTAATGTTAGTGTGGATAGCTCAGTTGAGAGAGCATTAGATTGAAGATCTAAAGGTCTCGTGTTCAATCTTGCATAATTTGACTATTCAATTTAAAACTAGTGATTATTTCTTTCTAAAATTTCAATTAATTAGCGTAAATACTTTTACTTAAAAATTTTCATTTTTAATGTTAGCAGGGATAGCTTAGTTTGGAGAGAGTCAAATTTAATATTTGAAGGTCACGTGTTCGATCTCCATGTTAACCACACCTATTGCGCATAACCTGACTATTCAATAGAAAATTAGTCATTATTTCTTTTTAAAATCTCAATGAATCAGCTAAAATACCTATACTGATGAATTTTTATTTCTAATGGTTGCGGGGATAGCTTAGTTGGGAGAGCGTCAGACTGAAGATCTGAAGGTCACGTGTTCGATCCATGGAATGGCTTAGTTGGGAGAGCATCAGATTGAATATTGGAAGGTCTTGTGTTTGATCGACATTCATTATATCTTATAGTTTAGTTGATTATAAATTCTTCCTAAAGTATAATGAATTAGTGGAAATAGCTTTACTTATGAATTTTTATTTTTAATCTTAGCGGGGATAGCTCAGTTGGGAGAGTGTTTAATCTTCACGTTCACCGCACCAGTTTCCATTTACATAAGCTAAATATTCAATAAAAAATTAGTTATTATTTATTTTTAAAATTTCAATGAATAATGAATTAGCGGAAATACCCTTACACATGAATTTTGATTTTTAATGTTCGCGGGGATAGCTCAGTTGGGAATGAATATCTCAAGGTTACATGTTTAATCCATGATCACCGCACTTGGTTTATGTTGCATAAGTCTATTAAGTTGCATAACTTTATTCAATCTAAAATTAGTGATTATTTCTTTTTAAAATATAATGAATTAGCGGAAATACCTTTACTTATGATTTTTTTTTTCAAATATTAGTGAGGATAACTCAGTTTTGAGAGCGTCAGACTGAAAATCTGAAGGTCACGTTGTTCGATCCACGTTCACCGCACCTGATTCAAGTCACATAACTCGACTCCTGACTATTCAATTTTTTAAAATCTCAATGAAGTAATGAAAATATTTTTATGAAGTAGTGAAAATATTTTTATTTTTAATGTTAGCTGTAGATTCAAGTTGACTAACTTACATAACGTGAACATTGACTCTAAAATTAGTGATTAATGTTAGCTGTAGATTCAAGTTGACTAACTTACATAACGTGAACATTGACTCTAAAATTAGTGATTATTTCTTTTTGTAGATTCAAGTTGACTAACTTACATAACGTGAACATTGACTCTAAAATTAGTGATTATTTCTTTTTAAAATTACTTGACTTTTACTAATGAATTTTTATTTTTAATGTTAGCGGGAGATTCAAGTCGACTAAGTTGCATAACTCGAATATTCAATCTAAAATTACCGATGAATTTTTATTTTTAATGTTAGCAGGATAGCTCAGTTTGGAGAGCACCAGTGAAGATCTAAAAGTCACGTGTTTGATCCACGTTTCAAGTTGACTAAGTTGCATAACTCGAATATTCAATCTAAAATTACCGATGAATTTTTATTTTTAATGTTAGCAGGATAGCTCAGTTTGGAAAGCACCAGTGAAGATCTAAAAGTCACGTGTTTGATCCACGTTCACCGCACCTAATTCAAGTTGACTAACTTGCATAACTCGAATATTCAATCTAAAATTAGTGATTATTTCTTTTTAAAATTACTATATAATCTAAATTTAGTGATTATTTATTTTTAAAATTTCCAAATTTTCATTTTCAATGTTAACAGGGATAACTTAGTTGGGAGAGCGTAATATTGAAGATTTGAAGGTCACGTGTTTGTTCGACCTTCACCACACCTGATTCACTTAGTATAACTTACTATCTTATCTAAATTTAGAGATGATTTCTTTTTAAAGTTTCAATGAATTAGCGTAAATAATTTTACTGATGAACGTTCATTATAATGTTAACCATAGATAGCTCAATTCAATTGCGAGTGAGTCTGTAGATCTAAAGATAGCGTGGATTCCTAATTCTTTATTTGACTATAAATGCTCCGTAAGACATTTAGTAAAATGACTCATTTGATTGCATGGAACAATAAAATTGATCTTCCCATAGAATTGTCAATACATTATACTTTCAATGTTGCTAAGTTGAGTCCCTTTGATGTAGGTTATGATTTTTCTGATTCGAGGATGAATCCTGAAGAGGGGGATGATGATAAAAATCATGGTGTACATTCTACTTCCAATGTTACTGAGTTGAGTTCTTTTGATGTAGGTGATGATTTTTCTGATTCGAGGACGAATCCTATTGAAGAGGGGGATGATGATAAGAATCACGGTGTTCCAACTGGACCTATTACACAACCCAAGGCCAA
>NW_019272480.1:0-21403 GCF_002738345.1 Cucurbita maxima | reverse complement strand
TTGAAGAGGGGGATGATGATAAGAATCACGGTGTTCCAACTGGACCTATTACACAACCCAAGGCCAAGAACATTCAACAAGCATTCATACTTCATCTACAAAATTGGATAGGCTAGGTTCAACCGTCATTTTATAAGTAAATATTTGCACGGTTGAAGTAGCGGATGAAGTTGCAAGCATCATTTCATGAGTAGTTAGAAAACTTTATTTATAATTAATTTCATAAAGTTTGTAATGCTCAAATTGACTTGGTCTTCTGTGGAGATTTAAAGGGATCGAGATTAAATCACGGGCACTATTTTTTTTTTTTGTGGGGAGACTATAAATACCCACAAATTATTATGTAAAAGCATATTTGTGATCAATGAACTTGATCTCTTAAGTTGAGACGTTCCCCCTTATAGAAATCTGAACATATCTTTGTCGTTTTTATGTTTGATGCAATTCTTGTGGTAGATTGCATCTGAGTTATTTAGTCAAGCCTTGATCAAGTTCGATTGTGGAGTGACTCAATTTTGAAAAAGGTTCCAAATCTTGCTTCTCACTCTTGGATCTCATAATCTAATTCTAGCTTTTATCTCTTGGTTTATCCAAATTTTGTATCAGAAGATGTTAATTTCTTTAATATAAGGGTTCTTGCTTCTACAAAAGCTTGGCTCGTTGGGCTGAAGATTACGGTTGGTCTATCATCCTTCAACGGGATCTTCTATCCCCATGGACTTGCTCTGATGCAGTCGTTCTTCTAACACCGGTGACACATCCAGTTGTTGAGATTGGTAATGTGAGTTTGTAACCCATCCATTGAGGTTCTTGGAATGATTCTATAGCTTATCAATTCCATGTTGGGAGTTGGATCATGGGTCTTGGATCATGGGTTTACCGCCCCTTGGAGTTGAAGGAAGTGTCATAAGGCTAATAGTTTTTCAATTTTATTGATTTGTTTGAGTGATTTTATTTGATTTTATTTCAATTTTGTCAAACTCAGTAATTACTTTATGTGCTAGATCAAAATAAGATGCATAAAAAGAACTTGTAGTAATTAGTTTGTTCATGGACCTTTAATTTTAAAAGTAACTTAAAATATTGCAATATTGAGATTCAATCGCCTATTATGAAATTAGGCTCGAACTAAAAAAATAATATTTTTAAAAGATGGAAAAATTCATGAACCAACCAAAATATGTATTCAAAGATGAAGAATTCACAACAACAATCACAAACAATATTAATAAGCATCTTGTCTTCTGGTTTGTCACAATTTCAAACATGAACAAACCTCAATTTCGAGCCGGTGAGTAATATGGATCATAATCGACAATACTTTGCAAGTAGCTTTGAGCATTCACAAAAGGTCGAAAGTTGAATTTCTTTAGAATTGTAACCGAATAACATATGATTATTGTTGAATTTCTAAAAAATACACCACAAATTTCATTTATAGATATAAATGGAACGATTGATATAAAACCGTGATTATATAATTGCATCTTCACTAACAAACCCACCTCAGAGTGATCATCTTCACTAGAGGCTGCAAATTAAGTAGCCTTCCTGGATTACTCAAAAGTGAAGTTTTAAGAAGCTATATTTGAGCAAGAAAAATCATGTTACATGTTTCTTCCTTTATGTTTTTTTTTTTTAAATTATGTTAGCCATTACTTTTGGCTAATTTAATCTATTCTATTTATTTTTTTTTTATTTTTTTGTTATTGATGGATGTATCTTTCTGAAACATACTAAATAAAACTAAATAATTGGTTAAGAGAGGATATGAGATATAACTTATTGTTAAATCTCTTTCCATATGAGAATAACTCATTCTCATGTTCATCTTTGCAACCATGTATTAAACTAAGGATTTTATTTCTCTTTGGTCAAAACCATCCTTAAAGGACAAAATTAAAGTTGTAGTTAGTCAATTATAATATTTGACGTGCTAGTTTTCAAACTACTTTAAATAGGTGTAAAGAAAGCATGAGAATAACTTAGTTTCACTAATCTGACCCGTGTTGGGCATGTACTGAACACTTGTTAATATAATGGATGCATTACAAATTTATAATCCAGCATTTCGTATCATACCCTTGAGTTTGAATATATTTTGAGAGTGAAACGTACCTTAAGCTTTTTTTTAAGTATACAAACATATAAACTTATTTATATGAATTTATTTCTAATATAAAATTGATAAATTTTTTGAAATAATTCTTTTTAATTAATGTATCGTTATCACATCGGTGTCCTAGTTTTTTACAAATGACATGTTACCATATCTATTTGGTATCATATTTATGTCTCGTATCTATATCTCATTTTTATTTTTGTGAGTCTGAGATATTTTGCTTTTATAAATAGATATTTTCACGAAAATAAGTTTAATTTATGTTGAGATGAAGAATAAAAATTGACACTTGAGAACGTTGATACTTGAGACTTTGATTCCTCTTAGTGTGAAGCTTGCATCTTGCAATTACTTGGGTAGAGAATGTGTTTCACTTAAAATACACTCAAGAGAAAATAATCAAATAACGAACCATATGCGAGAGAGGATAACTTTTTTTTTTTTTTAATCTTTGAGAAATAAGAAAGAATAAAAATTAAAACATGACATGAATGACATCTTCTTGAATCATTGTTTTGTTCTAGTAAATGTATATAAAAAAAAAACTTATATATTTTTAGATATAATTTAAGATTACCTATTTAATAAAACTCCATCCAAACTTCTACTCATGAATTGAGTTATTATTTGTATACAATTGTTAACATGTAAGAAAATACACGTACAAAATATTTATACTTTTGGTAATACACTAGTCTCGGTTGTTTGACTAAAACAATGCAATCATTGTCCAAACTAAAGAATTTGATTCGAAGCTATCTCCTAAAAGAGGGAGGATCAATTAGACTTTGTTGTAAGATTCAATCATATCAATTTAAATAGCGTTCTCCACAACTATTATATTCATTGGTCAGATATTGCAGTTGTGAAGAAGTGAAGAAGTTCTTCTTATAGAAGTATTTGAAGATGCGGGGTGGTATCGATCCCTACAATTTTTGCTACACAACAAGGTCATGAATAAGGAGGGTATCGATCCTCGTACCTTTCACATGCAAAGTGAGCGCTCTACCATCTGAGCTACATACCCATGATTTTGACATCCTAAAACCCTAAATGTCCCATCATCAATAATAGTGAAAATAAAAAAATATCAAAATATTAATAACAAATAGTTTGTTTTGGTGATGCGGGACATCAATAATTGTGAAAATGAAAAAACATTATAACAAATTAAATACTTTTTTTTGGAGATCCAGGTTATCAATCTCCGTACAACTCGCATGCAAAGCGAGCGCTCTACCATCTAAGCTACATCTTCACAATTTTTACGTCACAAAAACATAAATGATTCGTCGTGAATAATAGTGAAAATGAAAAAATATCGCTACTCATTATGTCATAAATAAGAAAAAATTGAATAGAAATAAAATATTACATCATAGAACCTTAAACTTCCCATCATCAATAATAGTGAAAATGAAGAAAATCTAGAAATGCAGGGTATCGATCCCCATATCTCTTGCATGCAAAGCAAGTGCTCTACCATCTAAGCTATATCCCCACAATTCTTATATCATAAAGTCCTAAGCATCTCGTCATCTGTAATAGTGAAAATGAAAAACTATCCCAGCTCATTATGTCCTAAATAAGAAAATATTGAAAAGATAAGAAAAAATTGAAAAGAAATAATATATTTAGTAATCGATTCAATTGAAGATGCAAGGTAATGATTCCCATACTTTCCACATGGGAAATGAACACCCTAAATGCCCCTTCATCAATAATTGTGAAAATGAAAAAGTATATCTGCATATTATGTCATAAATAAGGAAATATTGAATAGAAATAAAATATTAATAATAAAATAGTTTCTTTTGGAGATGCGAGGTATCGATCCCCGTACCTCTCGCATGCTAAGCTAAGCTACATCCCTACAATTCTTGAATCACAAAACCCTAAATTTTCCATCATCAATAATAGTGAAAATGAAGAAATATCGGTACTCAACATGTCATGAATAAGAAAAAATTGAAAAGAAGTAATTTTCAAAATAGTGACATGAAAAATTATCCTGGCTCATTATGTCGTAAATAAGAAAAAATTGAAAAGAAATAATATATTTAGTGATTGATTCATTTTGGAGATGCAAGGTATCAACCTCGTAACTTTCCACATCAGAAGTGAGTGCTCTACTATCTGAGCTACGTCCCCACAATTCGTACTACAATCTCTTGATGGGGCATTTTGAGAATCAAACTCGAGACCTCTCACACCCAAAGCAAGAATCATACCACTAGACCAAATGCCCTTGTTTTACCACTTGAAACATATGTATGAAGCCTTAGGCCTAGGTATTAAGGTCGTATTTTGTCGTATTGCAGGAAACACGTGAAGTCCTTAGATGTAGAATGTGTCTGGGAGAATAAAGCCTTGGGATGGGATGTTAAGAAAGACTATGAGTACTAAGAAAGTGATGGTAAGTGTAAAATAACATGTCTTGGAGAATAAAGCCTTGGGACGGGATGTTAAGAAAGACTATGAGTACTAAGAAAGTGATGGTAAGTGTAAAATAACATGTCTTGGAGAATAAAGCCTTGGGACGGGATGTTAAGAAAGACTATGAGTATTAAGAGCATGATGGTAAGTATAAAATGTCGAATATGAAGTTAGGTTGATGTCAAATATGAAGAATCACACCACTAAACCAAATGCCTTTTCTTGAACATCCAATATTTTTAGCTTTTACTCAAATATATTTTCTCTTAGTTGGAGGGCATTGTTATAATATAAAAGGGTTATCAAATAAACCAACAACCCAACAAAAAAACAAACTAAATCAATTTGGGTTGGATTGATTCAGTTCAGTTCATCCGTTTGTTTGATTTAATTTTTCCATTTTGTCTCGTATGACAAGAAAATAAAGTTGTACTGAATGCACCTTAGTTTCATTTATGACAAACTCAATGAAACATAATTGCATTAATAGTACACAGTTGGAGTCTATAAGCATTTCATGAACTTCAATGCAATTCATGCTTCATAAAAGATGAGATAAACTTTGGGAACTTTAAATTACTTCATGTGGAGTTTCAATTACTATATGCTAGTTATCATCTTTAGGATTAACTAATTGGACACGAATTCATGAATTTAGGGAAATTTTTGTGTAATTATCAACTACAACTTATGTTTTCAAATTTTTAGGACATAATTTAGGTAGCTGATTTTATGAGTCATAAACTTGTTTCTTTGCATAATATGGATTTAGTTGAACTATTATTATCGATAAGATGGAGAAAGAAATTGTCTTTGAAATGACTAATAGACCTAGGTTCATCGTTGTTGTTTTTTAACTTGTGATTTTGCAGAAAGTTTAACTAATATGAACTGTCATGTTACAAGAGTTTTAAGGTAAATCAAGAATATACCCTAAACATCATTCAAGATGACAATAAAATGGAGTTAAATTGAACGCACTTTAGTTTCATGTTTGGCGTGTTTAAGATAAAGCATAATTGTATTAATGATATTGAGCCTAGAGTCTATAAGAATTTAATGATCTTAAGAGAAATTCCTATTTTATTAGAGGATACCAACTTTATTTAAGGTACAAGAAGTTCAAGAAACTGGATTTGAATCTGGTTAAGGAACATCAAGATTTGAAAGTTTTGAGTTCCAGACCAAATTTGTACCTAATTATTACTTTTGATGACTAATTATAAATTAAGAGAAAAATATTTTTGTAAAGATAGATTAAACTCTAAAGCTTTGGTGACGAAACCATGTTTAGACTAGCAGTTTAAAGTCAAGAGATGCGGTCACCGGCGTGATTATTTTGGATGGGTTCGTATGAGGGAGCCTTCAAAGGTTGTGCACTCACAGATGGGGTTGTTATGCAGCGTTAGTCTGTCTTTGTGTTTGAGTTTTTTTGTATTTTTTTTTTTTTTTGTAATTCTATCCCAAACACTTTTTTTTTGTTTGGATAAATTTGAACAACACCGTCTTATAATTTAATTTAATTTTATATTTAATGTGGTGTTGTTTTCTCAATCTCATTTTAATTTTACAACATTATTTTATATTAATTTACTTTTTTTTTTATTTGTTTTTATTTGTTTTCACTTTCAATTTTAGTTTCTATTTGAGTTTTGAACCCTTGAAATTTGGGTTGTGACAGATTGGTATCAGAGCAGCCGGATTTTAAATTATATAAATTTTTTCTTAGGATAAAGAGTCGTATATCTCTTTGACTCAGCTCAATGACACGTCTCTCCGCGACAAAGTAAGCAGTCTAACCCTATTTTGTAGTATATGATATGTTGTAAAACTTGTATAAATTTATTGTATGTTTTGATTTTCGTGGTAGTTATAAAATGTCCTTGGACGTTAAAGAGTGAACGTTAACTATATAAGACAATACTGGATCAACGTTATAGTGTCTAGATATCGTGAGGAGGAAAAGAGTGTTCATGAGATATATAACTAGCCTTAGGAAAACAGAGAGTTTTCGTTGCACAGTGCGAGACATCTAATCCGTGAAATTTTGGTACTATAAATGAAGAAACTAGAGATGGTCCCCAAACGTCTGTATGGACCATTTCCAATCGCACTTTCTTTGATTCTCTAGCAGCTTTTGTGAAGCTAACTCGTTTATATTTTTCCATAACGCAGCTCTCACAAACACCCATATCAATAGATTTTAGGCCTTCTAAAACTTCATTTGCACCCATCATCTTCATTTCTTTGATGCTCATATGTACAAGTCTATTGACACTGCTGTAGGGTGTAAAAACTTGGTTGTTGTTGCTGTTACTTGAATTGGAAACACTCTTAGCAACAACAACCTTTTTTATACACTCTAGTTGGTGTATAGGGTTCCATATTTTAGGTCATGCTTCCACCATGACACCCTTCACAATCTTTCCCAAACTCTTTCCAAACTCGGCTGCATAACCTGTGCTATCCAACTGACCAATAGAGATCAGATTCTTCTTGAGATCAGAAATATTTATGACATTCTATAATGTCCACTCACTCATTTTCTGTTAGAGTTTATATGTAGACATCTCTCTTCCCTTCAATCTCCAACAATCTCCAACGTTTTGTTGTCGGCAATATACACCTTCCTAACATTTCCTTGTTTTAAATTTTGAAAAAATTCCTTACTTGGAGACGAATGAAACGATGCAACTGAATCTAAAATCCAAAATTCAATTGGGCTATTCACGCTAAGGATTAAAGTATTCTCAGTATCTTCTGCTGAACATATGGAATTATTGTTATCTTCAAATTTGTGATTTTTCTTTTCTTCAATTTTGTACAATCTGTTCGAAAGTGTTATTTTTCTCCACAATTTCAACTCTTTTCGTTTTGTTTGTTTGGAGATTTTTCACGGTTTCTTAATTTTGATCGCCCATGTTTGTTTGGGCTCTTTGATTTACTTCTTCCCCTTCGATCAACAATGAGAGCATTGTCTGATGAATCTCCAATTTCTCGTTTGGGCTTTCGCTGACATCTTGAATTTCATTAAATTTCAATTTATTAGATCCTCGTGAACTGTTGATTGCAGCAACAACAGTATACCACGACTCGAGTAAAGATTACACAAAAATCAATGCTTTAATTTCATTTTTTAACATAATTTCCACCCAACTCAATTGACTTACAATCATGTTGAACTAATTTATATGATTTGCAACATATCGACATTTGTAGATTGAACAACCTCTGCATCAAATACACCTTGTTCATAGCCGACGTATTTTCGTACATATTTGACAACACCTTCAATAGGCCCGATGTCGTCTTCTCTTTGATGATGTTGAACGTCATGTTTATGGACAGCGTCAATCAGATTAATCCTACGGTATGTATGATTAGTCCTCAAAATCATATATACACTCATCAGAACTAAAATGTCCCAAAATGTACTATAGGAGAACGTGACCAGTTGTTGTTTATTCACTTTTAGCTTATAACATTGCTCTATTTGAAATTGTTTTTGACGTCTTTCCTCGCTCACGTTTTCTAAAATATTTCTTCTAAACGTGATTTAAGCATACACTGCTATTTTTCGTTCAGTCTGAATTTTGCATGGTTGACTTGTTCACTGGATTAGAACAAATGTCACATAATTATTGTCTCACTACTGCAAGAGTGCGATTGTTACACTTGTCTTTCTTTCAATTGTGGGCCGCATCTTCTGACTAGTTACGTGAGTTTGGCATGGAGCATATGTGTAGGTTGAAAAAGAAATGGTTGGATGTGGACTGCGAATAAGGGTTGGGCCACGGAAGGTTTTTTTTTTTTTACCACATATGGACTTTGGGCTAGAGAGTCTTAAATTTGGGTTCGTTTGAAAAATTTTGGTTCGTGTTTTAGTTCAAACGAACCCAAATTAAACCTACTAGTTCCTTCTTCTTTGCACGACTCACTCCTATTCTCTGTTCTATCTCTTCTTGCTCTCTGAAACTTTTTTATAGGCTATTGTTCACCGATTATTTGGGAGCATCTTCCTTGAAAGGATTGTGACCACAGATGACCTATGTAGAAAATTTGTACCCATTTCCTAAAACCTTTAGCGGACAACATACCCAAAACAGATGCGCTACACCTCGTCTCACCCCTCCGGAGCATATGGATCCACCCAATCGATGAACGCTCAAACCAAACTCGCCCATACTTTTTGGCACAGGGATGCGAGAACCAATCCGAGTAATCTACAATGGGGAGACCCCTTAAAGAAACAAACGAGAATGGCTCGGTTGATAGCAGGGTTAAAGAAAAGGTGAGTATGAAAAGACGTATCGCGTAACCGTCCCTGTAAGCAGCTTCATTCTTTCTTGATCTATGAACCGACTTTATGAAAAAAAAAAAAGTCTTTCAGCTGAAAGTGTGACTGTTGGGTATGGATAAGCGAACCTCTTGGTTTGGGGGAAACCGGAGATGTTGGCTAAGAAAGCTAAGCAGGCAAGTACAGGACGGACAAAATGCACATAAAAATTGATTGACATGATCCCTCTCCCTCTTAGTTTGGCTAGTTGGCTAGTTACACGATAAGCAGGAAAGCATACCAGGCAAGGAAAGAAAGGCTGCTCGATCTCCTGTAAGGCCAACCCTCAACGGCGAGCTCAACAGGCAATGCTATAAGTTCAATAGAAGTCCAAGGTTTCGTCTACTACGGACCTGGAAGCTCTTGGAGGAGCTAACATGAAATGAGAAATACATTCGATTACGACAACTAATAGATAGCGAACTTTTTGGTAGAAACTGATTGATCCCTTGGCTCCGGCAAGAAAAGGAAAAGGTAGTCGTAATCCTACCTTTTCCGTCGGACGAGAGGAAAGTTTGAGCTGAAAGATTGAATCACACTTGGTAAGAAAGGCGGGCTTAGCAGTTTTCTCCAAACGTATAAACAAAAAGAAGATACGGATACACATACATTTTCGCATGGAAGAACCTAGCTGAACCAGATCAAGGGTCCTAACCTAGTTCGACTGACCTTCTTTGGCTAGCCCCCGCCACTTGTAACGAGGTCAACCCGTATGTGCTTTTTCTTTTCGTTTAGTGAGATAGCTTACCAGCTCTTTCAGCTCATAGCAGCAGTATGAAAAGCGGAATCCTCATCCTGAGTCGAGTCCACATTGCCATACGAATTGACATCTGCCAAACCAAGGGCTTCTATTTTTTCTTTAATGAAAGCGGATTTAACAGTTTCGATAAAACCAACCTCTTTTAAAGAAGGAGTCGCTCTACCTTGATCACCGTGGACATACGCATCTCCCTCTTTAAATTTGCCTACCATGAAAAGGAAAGTTCCCTCACGATAGGCCCTCCCAGCTGTCGAACGTCTTTCGATCAATCGAGAGAGGTATAGAATAGTACAACAAACCAACAAGACAAGAATGGACTTATAAGATGGGCGGTCAGGGAATCGATTTCATTTGTGTTATCCGCCAAGGAAATGATCAAGGAATTCTCTATACACGGCTGAGAGATGACCATAATGTGCACATCCTGAATAAAGTACCGTAGCCAAGCGAAGCTTTTTAAAATGAAAGCGTATATAACTCAGATCCATTTTCTCTTCGATTCGTAAACTTTAGATCTTATCTTAATTTCGTCTCTGGGTGACTGAGAGAGAATGTGGGCCTGACGTACAACCGGTTCGGTTAACAATAAGGTACAAAGCGGATTGATTAAATGGGCTTGAAGTTCCATTATCGTTAGGTCGAAGATCTCTACTAGGTTTAGTGTACTTTGGTAGTTGCGAATGTTTCCATAATCGAATGTCTTTCTCATTCGACATTCTCTCTTACCAAGCACTCATACTCGCAAGGGTTGAGGAGACAGTCCGTGAGGTAATTGGGCTTCGAGATTGCGTATACACGAAAAGAGCTCGCTTTTGACTTTCTACCTCAGCGTTTTGTGCCCGGTTCTGGTTCAGGAAAGGGTCTGATCTCTTTCATTGGAGCACATTGATGCCAAGGAGTCTTCGGAATCGGTGGAGAGGCTATGATGACTTCAAGCTATTCAAATAGTATGACTGATACCACAAAGAAAGGATATCTAAGTCACACTCGTGGAATTTCTTTTTCATAAACCTGCCTGATGATTGATAAGGTAAGGGATTTTAAAAGACAAAAGAATGACAATTCTATATGATAGAAAAGGAGAATTTTTTTTTCAGTGTGTGTGGTTCGAACCTATGGCTCTTTGAAACTTCTTGCATAATTCATTTTGATACAATATACTTGAGACCTCTCACACCCGAAACGATAATCATACACCACTAGACCAAATGCCTTTATAGCAGATCTATAGTTCTTAGTTGCTGTGCCTCAATACATGAAATTTACATAAATTGTGCATGCATTTGCCACAAATTCCTTTGGGTTAGGCCTGATAATTATTTTAGTGCTTTTTTTTCTTTCGGAGGGGCATTCCGAGAATCGAACTCGAAACCTCTTGCACCCAAAAGAAAAATCATTCCACTAAACCAACTGTCCTTATTATGGGCTATATATTAAGTTTTTTATGTAATGTATCATCATTATTTCATTTATTTTCTTTGTAAATAAAATCCATGAGCAATAATCATTATTATATCTTTTAGATCTAGACCGCTGTTAAATTATTTACATAGGGTTTGCGACAATTACTGTATTGAGAAGAAAATAGTGTAAGTTTTATTGAGAAGAAAATAGTGTAAGTTTTAGTTTGATAGTTCCATTTGAGACACATATCGTGAGTACACAAGTAAAGCAAATATCGAAAGTTAGGATTTGGGTAGGCATGCCTATTGAAAGTGGAAAAGATAAAATGATATTAAAAGAGCATCATCATTATAGTTTTAATTGCCATAATTTTTGGTTTCTTAAGATTAAGATGGAAGAATATACATTTGGTTGTTGAATTGTTTTCTTTGAGGAAGTCATCAAATTCTCTCTCCACAAGTAGCAGTATAACTACTCGATTTCTTTCTTTACTTACAATAAGTCCTCTCTCTATATGTGCTTGTGGGACATTACTCTCTTTTATCTATAAAAATGGCATAGCCATAATGATATAATAATCCTTATATAAGTATGTTTTCTTTTTCTCTCGTACCCACCTTATACATAACATGTTAAATTAATCCTTATATAAGTATGTTTTCTTTTTTTCTCGTACCCACCTTATACATAACATGTTAAATTAACTCATACTTAAAAAAATAATTTCTTTCTTTTGGAGATGCGGGTATCGATCCCCACAATTTTTGCATCACAAAACCCTAAATTTTTCGTCATCAATAATTGTGAAAATGAAGAAATATTGCTACACAACAGGTCATGAATAAGGAAAAATTGAAAAGAAACAATATTATTTCATAATAGATAGTCTTATTTTTGGAGATGCAAGGTATCGATCCCTGTACCTCTCACATGCAAAGCGAGTGCTCTACCATTTGAGCTACATCCCCATGATTCTTACATCCTAAAACCCTAAATGTCCCATCATCAATAATAGTGAAAATAAAAGAATATCAAAATATTAATAACAAATAGTTTGTTTTGGTGATGGGGGGCATCCATAATTGTGAAAATGAAAAAATATTATAACAAATTAAATACTTTCTTTTGGAGATGCAGGTTATCAATCTTCGTACAACTCGCATGCAAAGCGAGCGCTCTACCGTCTAAGCTACATCTTCACAATTTTTACGTCACAAAAACATAAATGTCTCCTTCACAATTTTTACGTCACAAAAACATAAATGTCTCGTCATGAATAATAGTGAAAATGAAAAAATATCGCTACTCATTATGTCATAAATAAAAAAAAATTGAATAGAAATAAAATAGTACATCATAGAACCCTAAATTTCCCATCATCAATAATAGTGAAAATGAAGAAAATCTAGAAATGCAGGGTATCGATCCCCATATCTCTTGCATGCAAAGCAAGCGCTCTACCATCTAAGTTGTATCCCCACAATTCTTACATCATAAAGTCCTAAGCATCTCGTCATCAGTAATAGTGAAAATGAAAAACTATCCCAGCTCATTATGTGCTAAATAAGAAAAAAACTTGAAAAGATAAGAAAAAATTGAACATAAATAATATATTTAGTAATCGATTCAATTGAAGATGCAAGGTTTTGATCCCCATACTATCCACATGGGAAATGAACACCCTAAATGCCCCTAGATGCGAGGTATCGATCCCCGTACCTCTCGTATGCTAAGCCGTACCTCTCGCATGCTAAGCGAAGCTACATCCCTACAATTCTTGCATCACAAAACCCTAAATTTTCCATCATCAATAATAGTGAAAATGAACAAATATCGCTACTCAACATGTCATGAATAAGGAAAAATTGAAAAGAAGTAATTTTCAAAATAGTGACATGAAAAACTATCCCGGCTAATTATGTCGTAAATAAGAAAAAATTGAAAAGAAATAATATATTTAGTGATTGATTCATTTTAGAGATGCAAGGTATCAACCCCGTAACTTTCCACATCAGAAGTGAGCGCTCTACTATCTGAGCTACATCCCCACAATTCGTACTACAATCTCTTGAAGGGGCATTTTGAGAATCAAACTCGAGACCTCTCACACCCAAAGCAAGAATCATACCACTAGACAAAATGCCCTTGTTTTACCACTTGAAACGTATGTATGAAGCCTTAGGCCTATGTATTAAGGTCGTATTTTGTTGTATTGCAGGAAACACATGAAGTCCTTAGATGTAGAATGTGTTTGGGAGAATAAAGCCTTGGGATGGGATGTTAAGAAAGACTATGAGTATTAAGAGCATGATGGTAAGCATAAAATGATGTGTCTTGGAGAATAAAGCCTTGGGATGGGATGTTAAGAAAGACTATGAGTACTAAGAGCGTGATAGTAAGTATAAAATAAAGTGTCTTGGAGAATAAAGCCTAGGGATGAGATGTTAAGAAAGACTATGAGTATTAAGAGCATGATGGTAAGTATAAAATGTCGAATATGAAGTTAGGTTGATGTCGAATATGAAGTCCTTTGATAAGAAAAGATTTAGACATAGGGGCATTTCCCAAATGAGAATCACACCACTAAACCAAATGCCTTTTCTTGAACATCAAATATTTTTAGCTTTTACACAAATATATTTTCTCTTAGTAGTTGGAGCGCATTGTTATAATATAAAAGGGTTATCAAATAAACCAACAACCCAACAAAAAAAAAAAAAAATAAATCAATTTGGGTTGAATTCTCCTTAGTTTCATTTATGACAAACTCAATGAAACACATTAATAGTACTCAGAGTTGGAGTCTATAAGCATTTCATGAACTTCAATGCAATTCATGCTTCATTGAAGATGAGATAAACTTTGGGGAACTTTAAATTACTTCATGTGTAGTTTCAATTACTATATGCTAGTTACCATCTTTAGGATTAACTAATTGGACACGAATTCATAAATTTAGGGAAATTTTTGTGTAATTATCAACTATAACTTATGTTTTCAAATTTTTAGGACATAATTTAGGTAGCTATTTTTATGAGTCGTAAACTTGTTTCTTTGCATAATATGGATTTAGTTGAACTATTATTATCGATAAGATGGAGAAAGAAATTGTCTTTGAAATGACTAATAGACCTAGGTTCATCGTTGTTATTTTTTAACTTGTGATTTTGCAGAAAGTTTAACTAATATGAACTGTCATGTCACAAGAGCTTTAAGGTAAATCAAGAATATACCCTAAACATCATTCAAGATGACAATAAAATGGAGTTAAATTGAACGCACTTTAGATTCATGTTTGGCGTGTTTAAGATAAAGCATAATTGTATTAATGATATTGAGCCTAGAGTCTATAAGAATTGAATGATCTTAAGAGAAATTCCTATTTATTAGAGGAGACCAACTTTATTTAAGGTACAATGAGTTCAAGAATCTGGATTTGAATCTGGTTAAGGAACAGCAAGATTTGAAAGTTTTGAATTCTAAACCAAATTTGTACCTAATTATTACTTTTGATGACTAATTATAAATTAAGAGAAAAATATTTTACAAAATATTTTTGTAAAGATAGATTAAACTCTAAAGCTTTGGTGACGAAACCATGTTTAGACTAGCAGTTTAAAGTCAGGAGATGCGGCCACAGGTGTGATTATTTTGGATGGGTTCGTATGAGGGAGCCTTCAAAGAATTGTTTATTTGACTATAAATGTTCGGTAAGATATTTAGTAAAATGACTCATTTTATTGCGTGGAACAATAAAATTGATCTTCCTATAGAATTGTCAATACATTCTACTTTCAATGTTGCTGAGTTGAGTCCTATTGATGTAGGTGATGATTTTTTTTATTCGAGGACGAATCCTGAAAAGGGGGATGATGATAAGAATCACGGTGTACATTCTACTTTCAATGTTACTGAGTTGAGTTCTTTTGATGTAGGTGATGATTTTTCTGATTCGAGGACGAATCCTTTTGTAGAGGGGGATGATGATAAGAATCACGGTATTCCAACTGGACCTATTACACAACCCAAGGCCAAGAACATTCAACAAGCATTCATACTTCATCTACAAAATTGGATAGGCTAGGTTCAACCGTCATTTCATAAGTAAATATTTGCACGGTTGAAGTAGCGGATGAAGTTGCAAGCATCATTTCATGAGTGGTTAGAAAAATTTATTTATTATTTTAGTTTCATAAAGTTTGCAATGCTCAAATTGACTTCGTCTTCTGTGGAGATTTAAAGGATCGAGATTAAATCATGGGCACGAACATTTTTTGTGGGGAGACTATAAATACCCACAAATTATTATGTAAAAACATATTTGTGATCTATGAAATTGATCTCTTAAGTTGAGAGGTCCCCCTTATAGAAATCTTAGCATATCTTTGTTGTTTTTAAGTTTCATGCAATTGTTGTGGTAGATTGCATCTGAGTTATTCAATCAAGCCTTGATCAAGTTTGATTGTGAAGTGACTCAATTTAGAACAAGGTTTCAATTGCTTCTCACTCTTGGATCTCATAATCTAATTCTAGCTTTATATCTTGGTTTATCCAAATTTTGGATAAGAAGGTGTTAATTTCTTTAATACAAGGGTTCTTGCTTCTACAAAAGCTTGGCTCGTTGGGCTGAAGATTACGGTTGGTCTATCATCCTTCAACGGGATCCTCTATCCCCATGGACTTGCTCTGATGCAGTCGTTCTTCTAACACCGGTGACACATCCAGTTGTTGAGATTGGTAATGTGAGTTTGTAACCCATCCATTGAGGTTCTTGGAATGATTCTATAGCTTATCAATTCCATGTTGGGAGTTGGATCATGAGTCTTGGGCGAAGGAATCCTTGGTTTACCGCCCCTTGGAGTTGAAGGAAGTGTCATAAGTCTAATAGTTTTTCAATTTTATTGATTTGTTTGAGTGATTTTATTTGATTTTATTTCAATTTGTCAAACTCACTCGGGTGCTCACCTCAATCATTTCAGCCTTGTTGGCGTTCAATAAGAGAGACCTTGGAAATAACTGTGGATTATCACATTAACAATTTGAATCAAATAAAGTGACATTAACCATTTGAATCACCTTAACCCCACTTGTTGAACTTGACCAAATGTCTATAACATAGCACTAACAAACGTACAAATTAATACAAACAAAGGTACAAAGTAACACTAACAAAGGTACAAAGTTCATAAAAGGTTTTTTTAATCTAAAATACCATTGAACTTGACCATTATAGTGCCTCTCAAACGTAGGTAAAGTTTAAATTCGAGTCTCCTTGTCAAACTCACTCGGGTGCTCATCTCAACCCTGATGACGTTTCACAAGAGAGACCTAAAAAATAGCCGGATTATCGCATTAACCATTTGAATCACCTCAACCCCACTTGTTGAAATTGAAACAAATATCTATAACATAACACTAACATAGGTACGATGTTCATAAAAGTCTTTTTAATCTAAGATACTATTGAACTTGACCATTAAAGTGCCTCTCAAACTTAGGCAAAGTTTAAATATAATTGGTGACAAAAGATGACACTATAACAGAATCTCCTATGTGAAAGCAAAATATACAAACGGTAGGACAACAATGAATTTTAAGTGTAGTTGTCTTGGAGTCTTTTGTCTAATCGTTAATGAGTTTTACTATAATGTTTTGGGTAATGTCTAACTCTTCGACATGTCCTTTCATGTGTGTGATAGAATTCTCAGAGTTACCGAGACTATTCGAGCTGTTCGATCGTTTGGCGCTTTCTTCAAAAAGATCAACATCAAACATCGAGTCCTTGATTGGCAACCCATCTAGAGGAGCGTCGATTGCATTGATTCCATCAACAGTCTTCCCATGAGTTTATGGTGCATGACCCTTTTTTTTTACCATTCACCTTCGAGCGCCACCATAGTTTTGCATCGTCCATGACATGCATTGCGACCAATGTAACTCTTAGGTTCTATGAGCAAGTTCCAGTAATCTTCGAGTATTGTTCTACGTCAAAAATAAATCTTTTTAATTCCTTAGCATCCCGATTTCCATTTAAGGGGTTGTGTTCTTGGATTTTAAGTTTTTTAAGGCCACATGAACTTGGCTTGAGCTGTGGTTCTCTACAGCCCAACTTGTCAAACTCACTCGGGTGCACATCTCAACCATGATGTCGTTCAATAAGAGAGACCGCGAAAACGACTAGATTATCGCATTAACCATTTGAATCACCTGCTCATCTCAACCATGATGTCATTCAACAAGAGAGACCTCGAAAACGACTGGATTATCACATTAACCATTTGAATCATCTCAACCCCACTTGTTGAAATTGTACCAAATATCTATAACATAACTCTAACAAAGGTACCAAGTTCATAAAAGTCTTTTTAATCTAAGATAGAAACGGTAAAATAAAATGAAATAAGAAAAATAATATTTCATTGACAGGAATCGAACCCAAGTCTCCTCAATGAAAGCCAGATATCCTAACCTCTAGATGACAATGGATTTTTAAGAATGTCCTGAAGTCTTTTGTCAGATCGCTGAAGAGTTTTAACATGATCTTTTGCTTAATGTCTAACTCTTCGACACGTTCTTCCTTGTGTGTGTTAGAGTTCTCAGAGCTACCAGGATGCTTCGAGCTGTTCGATTATGTGGCTCTTTCTTCAGAAGAGTCAACATCAAATGTTAGGTCTTTGATTGGCAACCCATCCGGGGAGCATTGATTGCATCGATTCCATCAACGATCTTCCCATGAGTTTATGGTGCATGACCCATTTTATATACCA
Organism: Cucurbita maxima; assembly: GCF_002738345.1. Lineage (NCBI taxonomy): Eukaryota > Viridiplantae > Streptophyta > Magnoliopsida > Cucurbitales > Cucurbitaceae > Cucurbita > Cucurbita maxima. The sequence continues at coordinate 3,578 of NW_019272480.1, read as the reverse complement.
TTCACCTTCGAGCACTATCATAGTGTTGCATCATCCATGAGATGCATTGCGGCTAACGTAACTCTCAGGTCGTATGAGAAAGTTCTTGTAGCCCTCAACTCTCAGGTCGTATGGTAGAGTTCTTAGAGCTACCGCGACATTTTGAGGTGTTCAATCGTTGGTTTTTTCTTCAAAAGAGTCAACATCAAACCTCAGGTCTTTAATTGGCAACCCATCCAGGGGAGCGTCGATTGCATCGATTCCATCAACGGTCTTCCCATGAGTTTATGGTGCATGACCCATTTTTTATATCATCCACCTTCGAGCGCCATCGTCCATGAGATGCATTGTGGCCAACGTAACTCTTAGGTCCTACGAGCAAGTTCGTGTAACCTTCAAGTATTGTTCTACGTCAAAAATAAAGTTTTTTAATTCCTTAGAATCCGAGTTCCCATTTAAGGGTTTGTGTTTTTGGATTTTAAGTTTGTTAAGCCCAAAATGAGCTTGGCTTGGGGTGGGGTTCTCTACGACCCTCCTTGTCAAACTCACTTGGGTGCTCATCTCAGTCATCTCAGCCATGATGGCGTTCAACAAAAGAGACCTTGAAAATGACCGGATTATCACATTAACCATTTGAATCACCTCAACCTCACTTGTTGAAATTGAACCAAATATCTATGACATAACCCTATTAAAGGTTCAAAGTTCATAAAAGTCTTTTTAATCTAAGATAACTTGATCATTATAGTGACTCTCAAACCAAGTTCATAAGAGTCTTTTGAATTTAAGATACTATTGAACTCATCCATTATAATGCTTCTTAAAACCTAGGTAAAGTTTAAATATGAAACTATAAAATAAAAGAAATAAGAAAATAAAATTTCATTGTCGAGAATCAAACTCGGGTCTCCTCGATGAAAGCAAGATCTTCTATGTAATGTCTAACTCTTCGACACATTTTTTTATGAGTGTAATAGAGTTCTCAGAGCTACCGCCACATTTCTTGTTCTTCGATCATGTGTCTCTTTCTTCAAAAGAGTCAACATCAAACATTAGGTCTTTGATTGGAAACCCATCCAGGGGAGCGTCGATTGCTTCAATTCCATCAATGGTCTTCCCATGATTTTTTGGTGCATGACTAGTTTTTTATACAACTCACCTTCGAGCACCACCATAGTTTTGCATTGTCCATGAGATGCATTGTGGGCCAACGTAACTCTCAAGTCCTCTGAGTAAGTTCCTATAGTCTTGAAGTATAATATCAAAACATATTAAGGTATTTGATATGTTAAACAGTAAAATAATTGATGTGTATCATAAACATTAAATAAAAATATATATTTAAAATTTGAATGAGATTCATATTAATTAAACATATATTATGATATTCTACGACATTTTAAGATTATTTAAATAAGATATTATATCTTAATGTATTAGGTATTCAAATATATAATTTGACAAAAATTATCACAAGTTCACCGTAAATAGAACCCTAGGGTTAAGTCAAAAAGCATCAAACACTAAATACTTTGAAATTTTAGGTGATATTTTGCAGAGGAAGCTGATAAGGTCTTCAAAGAGCATGTGGTCGTGTCTGACATTTTAGGTTAACAACATGTTGAAAAGAAACCAGAAATTCTGATACTGGTAATTAACTACAAACCTTTGAATAAGGTTTTAGAATAAATAAGATATCAAAACCAAATAAAAAATGATTTGATAAAAAGAATTTATAGTCAAATATTTTTATAAAATTTGATATGAAATTGGGATTTCGAAAAATTCTAATTTCGTAAAAGGACAAATATAAAATAGCATTTAATGTCCAGTTTAGAAAATATGTGAGGAACGTCATGCGATTTAGGCTAAAAAGCACTCCATCCGAATTTCAGATGATTATGAATGATATTTTCAATTCTTTAAAAAAATATCAATAGTTTATATTGATGATGTGTTGATATTTTCTAAAACCATTAAGATGAACACTTTAAACATCTACATACATTCATTAATGCAATCAAAAGAAATCAACTAGTTGTATCCATACCCAAAATCAAATAATATCAAACTCAAATCCGCTTTCTTGGATTTTAAATTTATTTGAGCCTTATAAAACCCATTCAATGGTCCATTGAGTTTGTCTCAAACTTTCGTAATGACGTATCCTAGAAAAGCCAACTTCAAAAAAAATTTAGGTTCTCTCAATTATGTGTCTTAAATCCTTCAAAGATATCAGGCATATTTACAAATTTCTTGATGAGTGTCTTGAAAATAATACAAAGTCTTGATTTGTAAAGGATATCTCTACAACCCAAAAAAATCAAATCATTAGTCAAATAAACTCTCGACTTAAGTCTTATTGACCCAAGGGCAGATCTCATAGTGAAACGTGACGCATCAAATATCGGATATGGAGGTATCTAAAATTGTCAAAGAGGACCGAGAATCAATTATCATATTTCATTCAAAAGCCTCTAATAATACCATACAAATTACAAAACAGTAAAAAAAAATATATATATTATTTCCATGGTACTCCGTGCACAACAATTTTAAAGGAAATTTAAAATAAATCCAGCGTATTTGTCATACTTTTAAGTTCAATTACAATAAATCAAGAAAAGAATTGAGTTGTAATAAAATATCACTTGACATTGGAATGTAATTTGAGGACTTTTTATCTTCGGAAGTTGAATTACATTTAAGATTATTTATGTTATTTCTTATTTTCTTCAATTTGTATTTAATAGCTTTGGGTAGTTTGTAGATGAACTATGTTTGAATTATCTTTTTGGCCTTTCTATTTTCGACAGACACGTTTTACACTTTTGGACTGACACTTGGTAGAAGGGGTCACTAAGGCTAAAATCATATAAAATGGGTTCATAGCTCAGTGGTAGAGCATTTGACTGTAGATCAACCATTTCTTTATTTACCATTTGACTGTAGCCAAAATCTGATTTATCGCTGGAGAAAAAACAAAGAATTTTGCTATTTGGTAGCCGATTCTAGGGGTTTCAAGGCCCTATTTCTTTATTGAACCTCTTTCATATCCTTTCTTCAAGCTAAAGGAATTGGTTTAGAGGAATGTCTTTGAGTCTAGGACCTTAATTTCTAGAAATCGAACTCAGTATGCAACTCACTCAAAACGCAAGATTTTCGATCTCTTGGGTAGCTTGTTCTACGACGTTTCAACTCTCAATTCCTTCATCAAGTTTACTCAACTTCTTCCTCTGAAGCTAGAGGAATCCTTAATTTGAAGGAAAAGAGATCGTAGGTAGGAATTCGACTCTTATCCCCAATTTAATTTCGAAACTTATTTCCTTCAATTCGGCACGCTCTCGAGGTTATTTTTCTTCGTGGTCTTCTATGGAAGTATTCCTTGGAGGTGCAAAAACTGATTGGAATCATTCTTGCTCGACGAGTCATCATGTATCCTCGAATTTGATTTTCAAGTTTTTCTTGAAGTTCTTCAATGACGGATTGAATTGAGAGAATGGTTTCTGGGCACTTTCAACACTCTATTCCTTCATAAAACTTGTGGGTAATCTTATTGAGAAACTGTAGGAATATGTTTGAAGAGAAATGGGGGAGGA
>NW_019272479.1:20015-27482 GCF_002738345.1 Cucurbita maxima | reverse complement strand
GTTTAAATAACGTTAAAATAACCCAGTATATGAGTTCGCCTATCAAATTTTAATATTGAGCATATTATAGCATGTTGAGGTTAGATATGAAATTTGAGGGTCATTGGATAAGGATAAGGAGGTAAACAAAGAAACGGTGTAAAATGACCATAATGCCCCTATATTATTTCAATATTCACTCAAGAGACAAGGGTTAAAAACTATATTATTTCAAACCCTCCATGGTTGCTTCTACTTTGCATGAAAATGCTTCCACTAAATCATGTTACTAACTAGTTGGTTTGGGTTCGATTCAATTCTTGGGTCCACTAGATTGAAACGACCCAGCTCAATTAAACTCTTGATAATATAAAAATCATAAGTTTCTTAAATTACATTAACTTAAACCCCTAATTTTTTTTTTTAGAATGTTTAGGTTTGTGTCTAGTTGATCTCTAAATGCTTAAAAGTATCTAACAAGACTTCTTTTCAAATGAGTGATTTGATATATCATAGAGGACAAAATATTTATTTGTTTCAAATATCTTAGGTTGACCATTCTTTTTTGTCAAGTATTTTGAATATTATCATTGTGAATTACTAATGCCGATTGAATTTCATTAATAATAATATCCCAAAACTCGGGTAAAGATGACATCAAAATTAATACTTTAATTTCATCTTCAAAATTTATTTCCAGTTAACTCAGTTGACTTATAATCATAATAGTCGTTACACAAATATTTACAAACTTAAAAGGTAAAATTATAAGGAGTACAAGAGAAAAGTGCTTAAAATAGTTTCAAAATATAGAAAAAAAAGATAACAGGGATGGGTCAAAGTCAACATTTGGTTTCTAGTTAGCATGGTACGGTCAAAACTTATTTATTTCTTTGAAATTTTTGAGTTTACCATTTACATGTTTTCATTTTTCTACTTTTTTTGCCTGCATTTAGAAATGAAGCAAAATTAGTCTGGTTGTCACGCTTAGACCTATTATCCTTCCACCAATAGGAGCAAAAGGCAACGTTACTATGTGAAACTAGTTTCACGTCATTAATTCAACAATAAGGGTGTTAGCATGCATTTAGAAATGAACCCATATTTAAAAAATTTAGATAAAATAGAAAAGAATTGTTATCTCAGAGATAATGATACTATGTGAAACTAGCCTCAAGATGCTTCCTTAACTCTTAGGGGCGGTAAACCAACGGTTCCTTCATCCAAGACCCATGGCCCAACTCCCAACATGCAAGGGATAATCTGGAGAATCATTCCAAGAACCCTAACGGATGGGTTACAAACTCACATTATCAAGCTCGACAACAAACAATGTCGCCGGCAAACTTATGAAGACTACATGAAATTATGAATATATTAATGTTGGATTTTTTTAATTTACCGATTTTTAAAATGTTAAATTATGTAAAATTACTGGCAAATAATAATATTTTAGAGAGATTTTCCTTTTTATTTAAGATTTTGATATTCAAAAAGCTAAAAAACAAGGAGATGAAATATTAATGATATTAATGGGTCATAGGTTGAAGAAGAGGAGTGAGTGAAAATAAAAAGGGAGATGATTTATGCAAGTCACTAATAGTTAGAACCTTATTTACTAGTGGTTTTGTCAATATAAGAATGCAACTTATATTAAAATTCATACTAAAAAATTACTTTTTTTATGTTTATGTCACGAGCCATTTCCGAAGCAAGTTAAAAGAGGTTGAACACAAAGTAAAATGTTTTCTCGAAATAAAAAAAGAATTAAAATATAATAAACATATGTATTTACATTATATTCAAAATAGAGTTTATAGGTTCATAGTACAAAATAAGGGAAAGGTTAAAAAAAATCATTTTAAAACATCAAAAATAGTTTTGGTGGGTATTGTTGGTCAAGCGTAACTACTCTTAGTTACATGAAAAAGATGGAGTGAGTGCAAGACTCGGTAAGTAGCCTAATTGTAAGTAAGTTTTTAACCATGTTCATAGTGGGTGCTTGGATACCATACTCTTTTGTTAATGATAGCTTGGTTCTTGTCCGAGAATAGTGGCCCTTAGGTTCTAAGTACATGGTTCTATGTGGTGGAGGACTTTGGAATAAGGTTTGGAATCAATAATTATTCTTATTTCTTTTCCTTTAGACACTCGGTGGTTGGGAGCAAATCGAACAAAGTGTTCGTCCAAAATTTTTAAAATGGTTGATCTGCAGTCAAATGCTCTACCACTGAGCTATGAACCCATTTTATATGATTTTAGCCTTAGTGACCCCTTCTACTAAGTGTCAGTTCAAAAGTGTAAAACGTGTCTTTCGAAAATAGAAAGGCCAAAAAGATAATTCAAACATAGTTCATCTACAAACTACCCAAAGCTATTAAATACAAATTGAAGAAAATAAGAAATAACATAAATAATCTTAAATGTAATTCAACTCCCGAAGATAAAAAGTTCTCAAATTACATTCCAATGTCAAGTGATATTTTATTACAACTCAATTCTTTTCTTGATTTATTGTAATTGAACTTAAAAGTATGACAAATACGCTGGATTTATTTTAAATTTCCTTTAAAATTGTTGTGCACGGAGTACCATGGAAATAATATATATATATATTTTTTACTGTTTTGTAATTTGTATGGTATTATTAGAGGCTTTTGAATAATTGATTCTCGGTCCTCTTTGACAATTTTAGATACCTCCATATCCGATATTTGATGTGTCACGTTTCACTATGAGATCTGCCCTTGGGTCAATAAGACTTAAGTCGAGAGTTTATTTGACTAATGATTTGATTTTTTTGGGTTGTAGAGATATCCTTTACAAATCAAGACTTTGTATTATTTTCAAGACACTCATCAAGACATTTGTAAATATGTCTGATATCTTTGAAGGATTTAAGACACATAATTGAGAGAACCTAAATTGTTTTTGAAGTTGGCTTTTCTAGGATACGTCATCACGAAAGTTTGAGACAAACTCAATGGACCATTGAATGGGTTTTATAAGGCTCAAATAAATTTAAAATCCAAGAAAGCGGATTTGGGTTTGATATTATTTGATTTTGGGTATGGACACAACTAGCTGATTTCTTTTGATTGCATTAATGAATGTATGTAGATGTTTAAAGTGTTCATCTTAATGGTTTTAGAAAATATCAACGCTTCATCAATATAAACTATTGATATTTTTTGAAAGAATTGAAAATATCATTCATAATCATCTGAAATTCGGATGGAGTGCTTTTTAGCCTAAATCGCATGACGTTCCTCACATATTTTCTAAACTGGACATTAAATGCTATTTTATATTTGTCCTTTTAGGAAATTAGAATTTTTCGAAATCCCAATTTCATATCGAATTTTATAAAAATATTTGACTATAAATTCTTTTTATCAAATCATTTTTTATTTGGTTTGGATATCTTATTTATTCTAAAACCTTATTCAAAGGTTTGTAGTTAATTACCAGTATCAGAATTTCTGGTTTCTTTTCAACATGTTGTTAACCTAAAATGTCAGACACGACCACATGCTCTTTGAAGACCTTATCAGCTTCCTCTGCAAAATATCACCTAAAATTTCAAAGTATTTAGTGTTTGATGCTTTTTGACTTAACCCTAGGGTTCTATTTACAGTGAACTTGTGATAATTTTTGCCAAATTATATATTTGAATACCTAATACATTAAGATATAATATCTTATTTAAATAATCTTAAAATGTCGTAGAATATCATAATATATGTTTAATTAATATGAATCTCATTCAAATTTTAAATATATATTTTTATTTAATGTTTATGATACACATCAATTATTTTACTGTTTAACATATCAAATACCTTAATATGTTTTGATATTATACTTCAAGACTATAGGAACTTACTCAGAGGACTTGAGAGTTACGTTGGCCCACAATGCATCTCATGGACAATGCAAAACAATGGTGGTGCTCGAAGGTGAGTTGTATAAAAAACTAGTCATGCACCAAAAAATCATGGGAAGACAAATGATGGAATTGAAGCAATCGACGCTTCCCTAGATGGGTTACCAATCAAAGACCTAATGTTTGATGTTGACTCTTTTGATGAAAGAGACACATGATCGAAGAACAAGAAATGTGGCGGTAGCTCTGAGAACTCTATTACACTCATAAAAAAATGTGTCGAAGAGTTAGACATTACATAGAAGATCTTGCTTTCATCGAGGAGACCCGAGTTTGATTCTCGACTGAAATTTTATTTTCTTATTTCTTTTATTTTATAGTTTCATATTTAAACTTTACCTAGGTTTTGAGAAGCATTATAATGGATGAGTTCAATAGTATCTTAAATTCAAAAGACTCTTATGAACTTGGTTTGAGAGTCACTATAATGATCAAGTTATCTTAGATTAAAAAGACTTTTATGAACTTTGAACCTTTAATAGGGTTATGTCATAGATATTTGGTTCAATTTCAACAAGTAAGGTTGAGGTGATTCAAATGGTTAATGTGATAATCCGGTCATTTTCAAGGTCTCTTTTGTTGAACGCCATCATGGCTGAGATGACTGAGATGAGCACCCAAGTGATTTTGACAAGGAGGGTCGTAGAGAACCCCACCCCAAGCCAAGCTCATTTTGGGCTTAACAAACTTAAAATCCAAAAACACAAAGCCTTAAATGGGAACTCAGATTCTAAGGAATTAAAAAACTTTATTTTTGACGTAGAACAATACTTGAAGGTTACACGAACTTGCTCGTAGGACCTAAGAGTTACGTTGGCCACAATGCATCTCATGGACGATGGCGCTCGAAGGTGGATGATATAAAAAATGGGTCATGCACCATAAACTCATGGGAAGATCGTTGATGGAATCGATGCAATCGACGCTCCCCTGGATGGGTTGCCAATTAAAGACCTGAGGTTTGATGTTGACTCTTTTGAAGAAAAAACCAACGATTGAACACCTCAAAATGTCGCGGTAGCTCTAAGAACTCTACCATACGACCTGAGAGTTGAGGGCTACAAGAACTTTCTCATACGACCTGAGAGTTACGTTAGCTGCAATGCATCTCATGGTTGATGCAACACTATGATAGTGCTCGAAGGTGAATGGTATATAAAATGGGTCATGCACCATAAACTCATGGGAAGATCGTTGATGGAATCGATGCAATCAATGCTCCCCGGATGGGTTGCCAATCAAAGACCTAACATTTGATGTTGACTCTTCTGAAGAAAGAGCCACATAATCGAACAGCTCGAAGCATCCTGGTAGCTCTGAGAACTCTAACACACACAAGGAAGAACGTGTCGAAGAGTTAGACATTAAGCAAAAGATCATGTTAAAACTCTTCAGCGATGTGACAAAAGACTTCAGGACATTCTTAAAAATCCATTGTCATCTAGAGGTTAGGATATCTGGCTTTCATTGAGGAGACTTGGGTTCGATTCCTGTCAATGAAATATTATTTTTCTTATTTCATTTTATTTTACCGTTTCTATCTTAGATTAAAAAGACTTTTATGAACTTGGTACCTTTGTTAGAGTTATGTTATAGATATTTGGTACAATTTCAACAAGTGGGGTTGAGATGATTCAAATGGTTAATGCGATAATCCAGTCGTTTTCGAGGTCTCTCTTGTTGAACGACATCATGGTTGAGATGAGCAAGTGATTCAAATGGTTAATGCGATAATCCAGTCGTTTTCGCGGTCTCTCTTATTGAACGACATCATGGTTGAGATGAGCACCCGAGTGAGTTTGACAAGCTGGGCTGTAGAGAACCACAGCTCAAGCCAAGTTCATGTGGCCTTAAAAAACTTAAAATCCAAGAACACAACCCCTTAAATGGAAATCGGGATGCTAAGGAATTAAAAAGATTTATTTTTGACGTAGAACAATACTCGAAGATTACTGGAACTTGCTCATAGAACCTAAGAGTTACGTTGGTCGCAATGCATGTCATGGACGATGCAAAACTATGGTGGCGCTCGAAGGTGAATGGTAAAAAAAAAGGGTCATGCACCATAAACTCATGGGAAGGCTGTTGATGGAATCAATGCAATCGACGCTCCTCTAGATGGGTTGCCAATCAAGGACTCGATGTTTGATGTTGATCCTTTTGAAGAAAGCGCCAAACGATCGAACAGATCGAATAGTCTCGGTAACTCTGAGAATTCTATCACCCACATGAAAGGACGTGTCGAAGAGTTAGACATTACCCAAAACATTATAGTAAAACTCATTAACGATTAGACAAAAGACTCCAAGACAACTACACTTAAAATTCATTGTTGTCCTACGGTTTGTATATTTTGCTTTCACATAGGAGATTCTGTTATAGTTTCATCTTTTGTCACCAATTATATTTAAACTTTGCCTAAGTTTGAGAGGCACTTTAATGGTCAAGTTCAATAGTATCTTAGATTAAAAAGACTTTTATGAACATCGTACCTATGTTAGTGTTATGTTATAGATATTTGTTTCAATTTCAACAAGTGGGGTTGAGGTGATTCAAATGGTTAATGCGATAATCCGGCTATTTTTTAGGTCTCTCTTGTGAGACGCCATCATGGTTGAGATGAGCACCCGAGTGAGTTTGACAAGGAGACTCGAATTTAAACTTTACCTACGTTTGAGAGGCACTATAATGGTCAAGTTCAATGGTATTTTAGATTAAAAAAACCTTTTATGAATTTTGTACCTTTGTTAGTGTTACTTTGTACCTTTGTTTGTATTAATTTGTACGTTTGTTAGTGCTATGCTATAGAAATTTGGTCAAGTTCAACCAGTGGGGTTAAGTCGATTCAAATGGTTAATGTCACTTTATTTGATTCAAATTGTTAATGTGATAATCCACAGTTATTTCCAAGATCTCTCTTATTGAATGCCAACAAGGCTGAAATGATTGAGGTGAGCACCCGAGTGAGTTTGACAAATTGAAAAAAAATCAAGTAAAATCACTCAAACAAATCAATAAAATTGAAAAAAAACTAGCCTTTTGACACTTCCTTCAACTCGAAGCGGCGGTAAACCAAGGATTCCTTCGCACAAGACCCATGATCCAACTCCCAAAATGGAAATGATAAGTTATAGAATCATTCCAAGAACCTCAATGGATGGGTTAAAAACGCACATTACCAATCTCGACAACTGGATGTGTCACCTACGTTAGAAGAACGACCGCATCAGAGCAAGTCATGGGGATAGAAGATCCCGTTGAAGGATGATAGACCAACCGTAATCTTCAGCCCAACGAGCCAAGTTTTTGTTGAAGCAAGAACCCTTGTATTAAAGAAATTAACACCTTCTTATACAAAATTTGGATAAACCAAGATATAAAGCTAGAATTAGATTATGAGATCCAAGAGTGAGAAGCAAGATTTGAAACCTTGTTCTAAATTGAGTCGCTTCACAATCGAACTTGATCAAGGCTTAATTGAATAACTCAGATGCAATCTACCACAAGAATTGCATGAAACTTAAAAACGACAAAGATATGCT
>NW_019272479.1:17447-19001 GCF_002738345.1 Cucurbita maxima | reverse complement strand
CTAAATATATTATTTCTTTTCAATTTTTTCTTATCTTTTCAATATTTTCTTATTTAGGACATAATGAGCTGGGATAATTTTTCATTTTCACTATTACAGATGACGAGATGCTTAGGACTTTATGATATAAGAATTGTGGGGATATAGCTTAGATGGTAGAGCGCTTGCTTTGCATGCAAGAGATATGGGGATCGATACCCTGCATTTCTAGATTTTCTTCATTTTCACTATTATTGATGATGGGAAGTTTAGGGTTCTATGATGTAATATTTTATTTCTATTCAATTTTTTCTTATTTATGACATAATGAGTAGCGATATTTTTTCATTTTCACTATTATTCACGACGAATCATTTATGTTTTTGTGACGTAAAAATTGTGAAGATGCAGCTTAGATGGTAGAGCGCTCGCTTTGCATGCGAGTTGTACGGAGATTGATAACCTGGATCTCCAAAAAAAAGTATTTAATTTGTTATAATGTTTTTTCATTTTCACAATTATTGATGCCCCCATCACCAAAACAAACTATTTGTTATTAATATTTTGATATTTTTTTATTTTCACTATTATTGATGATGGGGCATTTAGGGTTTTAGGATGTCAAAATCATGGGTATGTAGCTCAGATGGTAGAGCGCCAGCTTTGCATGTGAGAGGTACGAGGATCGATACCCTCCTTATTCATGACCTTGTTGTGTAGCAAAAATTGTAGGGATCGATACCACCCCGCATCTTCAAATACTTCTATAAGGAGAACTTCTTCACTTCTTCACAATTGCAATATCTGACCAATGAATATAATGGTCATTTATAGCTTCTATCACAATAATATAAAATTTGGAAAGACCGTAGCCTATATGAGACTGAAAAGACCGTTCACCACACGCTTGTAAAATAAATTATATCTACCACCTCTGAAATTTTCCAACTCACTTTGGAACACTTTTATAGATAGTTTCAACAAACTTACTTTGCTCGTGAATACTTTGGAGTTCGATATTTATAGTTGTGGAGAACGCTATTTAAATTGATATGATCGAATCTTACAACAAAGTCTAATTGATCCTCCCTCTTTTAGGAGATAGCTTCGAATCAAATTCTTTAGTTTGGACAATGATTGCATTGTTTTAGTCAAACAACCGAGACTAGTGTATTACCAAAAGTATAAATATTTTGTACGTGTATTTTCTTACATGTTAACCATTGTATACAAATAATAACTAAATTCATGAGTAGAAGTTTGGATGGAGTTTTATTAAATAGGTAATCTTAAATTATATCTAAAAATATATAAGGTTTTTTTTTTTATATACATTTACTAGAACAAAACAATGATTCAAGAAGATGTCATTCATGTCATGTTTTAATTTTTATTCTTTCTTATTTCTCAAAGATTAAAAAAAAAAAAAAGTTATCCTCTCTCGCATATGGTTCGTTATTTGATTATTTTCTCTTGAGTGTATTTTAAGTGAAACACATTCTCTACCAAAGTAATTGCAAGATGCAAGCTTCACACTAAGAGGAATCAAAGTCTCAAGTATCAACGTTCTCAAGT
>NW_019272479.1:13409-15222 GCF_002738345.1 Cucurbita maxima | reverse complement strand
GAAGACCAAGTCAATTTGAGCATTACAAACTTTATGAAATTAATTATAAATAAAGTTTTCTAACCACTCATGAAATGATGCTTGCAACTTCATCCTCTACTTCAACCGTGCAAATATTTACTTATGAAATGACGGTTGAACCTAGCCTATCCAATTTTGTAGATGAAGTATGAATGCTTGTTGAATGTTCTTGGCCTTGGGTTGTGTAATAGGTCCAGTTGGAACACCGTGATTCTTATCATCATCCCCCTTTTCAAGAGGATTCGTCCTCGAATCCGAAAAATCATCACCTACATCAAAAGAACTCAACTCAGTAACATTGGAAGTAGAATGTACACCATGATTTTTATCATCATCCCCCTCTTCAGGATTCGTCCTCGAATCAGAAAAATCATCACCTACATCAAAGGGACTCAACTTAGCAACATTGAAAGTATAATGTATTGACAATTCTATGGGAAGATCAATTTTATTGTTCCATGCAATTAAATGAGTCATTTTACTAAATGTCTTACGGAGCATTTATAGTCAAATAAAGAATTAGGAATCCACGCTATCTTTAGATCTACAGACTCACTCGCAATTGAATTGAGCTATCTATGGTTAACATTATAATGAAAGTTCATCAGTAAAATTATTTACGCTAATTCATTGAAACTTTAAAAAGAAATCATCTCTAAATTTAGATAAGATAGTAAGTTATACTAAGTGAATCAGGTGTGGTGAAGGTCGAACAAACACGTGACCTTCAAATCTTCAATATTACGCTCTCCCAACTAAGTTATCCCTGTTAACATTGAAAATGAAAATTTGGAAATTTTAAAAAGAAATAATCACTAAATTTAGATTATATAGTAATTTTAAAAAGAAATAATCACTAATTTTAGAGTGAATATTCAGGTTATGTAAGTTAGTCAACTTGAATCTACAGCTAACATTAAAAATAAAAATATTTTCACTACTTCATACAAATATTTTCATTACTTCATTGACATTTTAATAAATTGAATAGTCAGGAGTCGAGTTATGTGACTTGAATCAGGTGCGGTGAACGTGGATCGAACAACGTGACCTTCAGATTTTCAGTCTGACGCTCTCAAAACTGAGTTATCCTCACTAATATTTGAAAAAAAAAATCATAAGTAAAGGTATTTCCGCTAATTCATTATTCATTGAAATTTTAAAAATAAATAATAACTAATTTTTTATTGAATAGTTAGCTTATGTAAATGGAAACTGGTGCGGTGAACGTGAAGATTAAACACGTGACCTTCAAATCTTTAGTTTGACACTCTCCCAAATGAGCTATCCCCGCTAAGATTAAAAATAAAAATTCATAAGTAAAGCTATTTCCACTAATTCATTATATTTTAAGAAGAATTTATAATCAACTAAACTATAAGATATAATGAATGTCGATCAAACACAAGACCTTCCAATATTCAATCTGATGCTCTCCCAACTAAGCCATTCCAGATAACATAAAAAAAATGAATAATCACATGTTTTAGATTGAATAGTCAAGTTGTGCAACTTAGTCAACTTATGTTAGTTGGATAAAAAACGTGCTAGGTCTTCCTCTAATTCATTGAGATTGAGATACCTTTAAATCTTCAATATGATACTCTAATTCATTGAGTATGAGATTTTAAAAAAATAATCGCTAATGACACTAATTTTAGAAATAATCACATGTTTTAGATTGAATAGTCAAGTTGTGCAACTTAGTCAACTTATGTTAGTTGGATAAAAAACGTGCTAGGTCTTCCTCTAATTCATTGAGATTGAGATACCTTTAAATCTTCAATATGAT
>NW_019272479.1:0-13386 GCF_002738345.1 Cucurbita maxima | reverse complement strand
ATAAAAAACGTGCTAGGTCTTCCTCTAATTCATTGAGATTGAGATACCTTTAAATCTTCAATATGATACTCTAATTCATTGAGTATGAGATTTTAAAAATAATCGCTAATGACACTAATTTTAGAGAACATGGATCGAACACGTGACCTTCAAATCTTCAGTCTGACGCTCTCCCAACTGAGCTATCCCCGCAATCATTAGAAATAAAAATTCATCAGTATAGGTATTTTAGCTGATTCATTGAGATTTTAAAAAGAAATAATGACTAATTTTCTATTGAATAGTCAGGTTATGCGCAATAGGTGTGGTTAACATGGAGATCGAACACGTGACCTTCAAATATTAAATTTAACTCTCTCCAAACTAAGCTATCCCTGCTAACATTAATAATGAAATTTTTTAAGTAAAAGTATTTACGCTAATTAATTGAAATTTTAGAAAGAAATAATCACTAGTTTTAAATTGAATAGTCAAATTATGCAAGATTGAAGACGAGACCTTCAGATCTTCAATCTAATGCTCTCTCAACTGAGCTATCCACACTAACATTAAAAATGAAAATTCATCAGTAAAGGTATTTTCGCTAATTCATTTTAATTTTAAATAGAAATAATCACTAATTTTTAATAAGATATTCAAGTTATCCAACTTGTATAAGGTGCGATGAACTAGAACACGTTAGGTATTTTCGATAATTCATTGAGATTTCAGAAAGGAATAATGACTAATTTTAGATTGAATAGCGGGTTATGCAACTAGAATCAGGTGAGGTAAACGTGGATAACAAACACGTGACCTTCAAATCTTCAGTCTGATGCTCTCCCAACAGAGCTATCCCCGCTAATATTAAAAATGAAAATTCATAAGTAAAGGTACTTCCGCTAATTCATTATATTTAAAAAAGAAATAATCACTAATTTTAGATTGAATAAGCAAGTTGTGTTTTTAGTTTGTATAGTCAGGTAATAAACTTGTATTAGGTGCGTTGAACGTGGATAAAACACGTGTGACCTTCAAATCTTCTGTCTAACAATCTCCCAACTAAGCTACTCTTGCTAACATTAAAAATGAATATTCATCAGTAAAGGTATTGGGTACACTTCTCGAAATTCAACAAAAGGCAATAGTATTAGACCGAGATGCCAGATTTAAATCTCGTTTCTGAAAAATTCAACAAAAGGCATTGGGTACGCAGTTATAGTACGACATTTCACCGATAAACAGATGATCAAACAGAAATGCTCAAGCAAATATTGGAAGAAATGTTGAGGGCATATGTGATCGATTTAGCAGGAAGCTGGGATAAGTACCTACCCCTTATGAAATTCTCTTATAATAATAGTTGCCAAGCAACCATAAAAATGACCACATATGAGGTTCTCTACGGACGAAGATTTTGATCCCCTATCTTTTGGGAAGAAGGGGGGCAAACGAGAACTATTAAACCAGAGCTATGAAAATTACCAACGCCACAGTCTAGAAGATTAAAGCTTGGATACAAACCGCACAAAGCCGAGAGAAAAGCTATGCAGATCTAAGGCGCAAGGACATGGAATTGTTGGTAGGGGATCATATATTCCTAAAGGTAGCACCCCATGAGAGGGGTGCTCAGGTAGGGTAAAGAGGGGAAGCTAAGCCCTAGGTTTATCCATCCCTTTGAGATATTAGAAAGGATTGGATCTAGAATCGGGGAATGCCAAATTTGTCTGTAGTACGTAATATCTTTCATGTATCCATACTACGGAAGTATACCCTAGATCCTTCCCACGTACTGGCTCATGAAACTCTCTTCTTGAGAGATGACCTAACGAATAAAGAAGACACGATTCAAATAATAGAAAAGAAAGTCAAAAGATTGAGAAACAAGAAAATCGCTTTTGTTAAGGTTCTATGGAAGAATCATAGAGTAGAAGAAGCCACTTGGGAAACAGAAGGCAAATAAGAACCTTGTACCCTGGCCTATTTTAGAATAAGCACTCTTGATGACCGAAAGTTTTCAAAGGAGAGGAGAATTTGCAACACTCAAGGTCTCCAATAAGAGACCGTGTATAATTCCTACTAAGTTGTATCTAGAAGCAAAGAACAAGTAGAATTAAACATTGAGGTACTTTTTCTAATTTTTATAAAGTTCCTGAATCATTAAATTTTTTATAGAATAATAATTACAAGGGGCTTAAAAAAGGAAGGCTGCGATCCGAGAAGACATTTCTGGCAGAAGATTCAAAAAAATCAAGAATGAAATTATAGAAATTCTAGATGTTTCAATGGTAGTGGAAAATCCGTCTATAAATTATGAATAGGGTAGACTATTAGGGGCAATAATCAAGCTTAATCGAGTACCCAATCGAGAGATACAAGTTTTTTGTTTTGGGGTATCGTGTTCATGGGTTTACCTCGAATTCGAGAACTAGTCCACTGTTCATTTCCAAACTTGTTCCTACACCATCTAAATAAGTTTACCCATTAGTTTGGTGAAGGAAAGAGGTCCTCAAAATCCTAGTAGGCTTTCCCACGAATCAGTCCATGTTAGGTTACCCTGTAATGTTTTCCTAAGCTAAAACCTCAACTCTTAAAGCCTAACCCAAGACATTATGTATAAACCTAAGTTCATCAATAATCCATGTACCAAGTACATAGAACTATGTGAATAACGTGCTAAATAAGTTGCTAGGATCCATACCCATAAGTAACCATTATTTGCCCATAAGTTCTTCTTTTGAGTCTCCTTCTTATTTTGTGTTTGTAACGAGTTTGTATATGTAACACCCCAAACATGAAGAAAATTAGATCCCGTAAGAATAAGCCACTCATGAAAGACCCAAAGGATAGAAAGGAAAAAAATTAAAGTTTTAAGCAAGAACAAGGACTTAGTCAATTGAGTACCCTAACAAGTGATTTCAAGGATTGGAAAGGAAAAAGTAAATGAAAAGGGCAAAAAAGTCATTTTAACAATTATAAAAAATCTTTCCCGATTTGTAATTCCTTATGTAGAAGGAATCTCAAGATTAAAAAATAAGGGGGAAATGAACAAAAAACAATGAGGAATTTGTAGAAATATTATGGATTTTTCGAGAAAATGATTAATAATAAAATATTCGAAATGTGGAAAATTACCAAAATACCCCTGAAAGAATGAATAATTAGAGAAATGCCACTCCTATTAGAATCAGAGCATCTACCGTGACCATCTGAGCAAAATCCATCAAACTCAAATCTCAACCGTTGGATCTCCTCCAAAATTTTATATTATCTCAATGAACACGCACGGATCATCACATCCAACGACTAGTATTCAAAGCCAAGGTCGGTAAGGCTATGATCGGAGTTGATATCTCCGAAAAACTATCCAGAAAGTTCGATCTCTAAATAATGAAGATTTTAGAGCTCTCAATGTCGGTTTAGGCTCCTTCGATAAAGTCTGAAGTTGGAGAACCAATACGAAATAAGAATCGAGAAAGGTTGATCCCTCAATCGAATGCAATAAGCGTTTAGATTATGGGTCTCCTACTCTAAGATTTCTTCCAAATTCAAGAGCAATCCTCCACCATTTCTCTTCGAACATCTAAATAACGAAGATTCTGGAGATCTCAATTTTGGTTTAAGCATCTCCTATAAAGACTGAAGTAGGAGCAACAATACGGAATAAGAATCGAGAAAGGTCGATCCCCCAATCGAAGGCAATGAGCGTTTAGATTATGGGTCTCCTACTCTCAGATTTCTTCCAAATTCAAGTGAAATCCTCCCCCATTTCTCTTCAAACATATTCCTACAGTTTCTCAATAAGATTACCCACAAGTTTTATGAAGGAATAGAGTGTTGAAAGTGCCCAGAAACCATTCTCTCAATTCAATCCGCCATTGAAGAACTTCAAGAAAAACTTGAAAATCAAATTCGAGGATACATTATGACTCGTCGAGCAAGAATGATTCCAATCAGTTTTTGCACCTCCAAGGAATACTTCCATAGAAGACCACGAAGAAAAATAACCTCGAGAGCGTGCCGAATTGAAGGAAATAAGTTTCGAAATTAAATTGGGGATAAGAGTCGAATTCCTACCTACGATCTCTTTCCTCTAGCTTCAGAGGAAGAAGTTGAGTAAACTTGATGAAGGAATTGAGAGTTGAAACGTCGTAGAACAAGCTACCCAAGAGATCGAAAATCTTGCGTTTTGAGTGAGTTGCATACTGAGTTCGATTTCTAGAAATTAAGGTCCTAGACTCAAAGACATTCCTCTAAACCAATTCCTTTAGTTTGAAGAAAGGATATGAAAGAGGTTCAATAAAGAAATAGGGCCTTGAAACCCCTAGAATCGGCTACCAAATAGCAAAATCCTTTGATTTTTCTCCAGCGATAAATCAGATTTTGGCTACAGTCAAATGGTAAATAAAGAAATGGTTGATCTACAGTCAAATGCTCTACCACTGAGCTATGAACCCATTTTATATGATTTTAGCCTTAGTGACCCCTTCTACCAAGTGTCAGTCCAAAAGTGTAAAACGTGTCTGTCGAAAATAGAAAGGCCAAAAAGATAATTCAAACATAGTTCATCTACAAACTACCCAAAGCTATTAAATACAAATTGAAGAAAATAAGAAATAACATAAATAATCTTAAATGTAATTCAACTTCCGAAGATAAAAAGTCCTCAAATTACATTCCAATGTCAAGTGATATTTTATTACAACTCAATTCTTTTCTTGATTTATTGTAATTGAACTTAAAAGTATGACAAATACGCTGGATTTATTTTAAATTTCCTTTAAAATTGTTGTGCACGGAGTACCATGGAAATAATATATATATATTTTTTTTAGTGTTTTGTAATTTGTATGGTATTATTAGAGGCTTTTGAATGAAATATGATAATTGATTCTCGGTCCTCTTTGACAATTTTAGATACCTCCATATCCGATATTTGATGTGTCACGTTTCACTATGAGATCTGCCCTTGGGTCAATAAGACTTAAGTCGAGAGTTTATTTGACTAATGATTTGATTTTTTTGGGTTGTAGAGATATCCTTTACAAATCAAGACTTTGTATTATTTTCAAGACACTCATCAAGACATTTGTAAATATGCCTGATATCTTTGAAGGATTTAAGACACATAATTGAGAGAACCTAAATTTTTTTTGAAGTTGGCTTTTCTAGGAAACGTCATCACGAAAGTTTGAGACAAACTCAATGGACCATTGAATGGGTTTTATAAGGCTCAAATAAATTTAAAATCCAAGAAAGTGGATTTGAGTTTGATATTATTTGATTTTGGGTATGGATACAACTAGCTGATTTCTTTTGATTGCATTAATGAATGTATGTAGATGTTTAAAGTGTTCATCTTAATGGTTTTAGAAAATATCAACACATCATCAATATAAACTATTGATATTTTTTTAAAGAATTGAAAATATCATTCATAATCATCTGAAATTCGGATGGAGTGCTTTTTAGCCTAAATCGCATGACGTTCCTCACATATTTTCTAAACTTGACATTAAATGCTATTTTATATTTGTCCTTTTAGGAAATTAGAATTTTTCGAAATCCCAATTTCATATCAAATTTTATAAAAATATTTGACTATAAATTCTTTTTATCAAATCATTTTTTATTTGGTTTTGATATCTTATTTATTCTAAAACCTTATTCAAAGGTTTGTAGTTAATTACCAGTATCAGAATTTCTGGTTTCTTTTCAACATGTTGTTAACCTAAAATGTCAGACACGACCACATGCTCTTTGAAGACCTTATCAGCTTCCTCTGCAAAATATCACCTAAAATTTCAAAGTATTTAGTGTTTGATGCTTTTTGACTTAACCCTAGGGTTCTATTTACGGTGAACTTGTGATAATTTTTGTCAAATTATATATTTGAATACCTAATACATTAAGATATAATATCTTATTTAAATAATCTTAAAATGTCGTAGAATATCATAATATATGCTTAATTAATATGAATCTCATTCAAACTTTAAATATATATTTTTATTTAATGTTTATGATACACATCAATTATTTTACTGTTTAACATATCAAATACCTTAATATGTTTTGATATTATACTTCAAGACTATAGGAACTTACTCAGAGGACTTGAGAGTTACGTTGGCCCACAATGCATCTCATGGACAATGCAAAACTATGGTGGTGCTCAAAGGTGAGTTGTATAAAAAACTAGTCATGCACCAAAAAATCATGGGAAGACCATTGATGGAATTGAAGCAATCGACGCTCCCCTGGATGGGTTTCCAATCAAAGACCTAATGTTTGATGTTGACTCTTTTGATGAAAGAGACACATGATCGAAGAACAAGAAATGTGGCGGTAGCTCTGAGAACTCTATTACACTCATAAAAAAAGTGTCGAAGAGTTAGACATTACATAGAAGATCTTGCTTTCATCGAGGAGACCCGAGTTTGATTCTCGACATGAAATTTTATTTTCTTATTTCTTTTATTTTATAATTTCATATTTAAACTTTACCTAGGTTTTGAGAAGCATTATAATGGAGGAGTTCAATAGTATCTTAAATTCAAAAGACTCTTATGAACTTGGTTTGAGAGTCACTATAATGATCAAGTTATCTTAGATTAAAAAGACTTTTATGAACTTTGAACCTTTAATAGGGTTATGTCATAGATATTTGGTTCAATTTCAACAAGTAAGGTTGAGGTGATTCAAATGGTTAATGTGATAATCCGGTCATTTTCAAGGTCTCTTTTGTTGAACGCCATCATGGCTGAGATGACTGAGATGAGCACCCAAGTGATTTTGACAAGGAGGGTCGTAGAGAACCCCACCCCAAGCCAAGCTCATTTTGGGCTTAACAAACTTAAAATCCAAAAACACAAAGCCTTAAATGGGAACTCAGATTCTAAGGAAGTAAAAAACTTTATTTTCGACGTAGAACATTACTTGAAGGTTACACGAACTTGCTCGTAGGACCTAAGAGTTACGTTGGCCACAATGCATCTCATGGACGATGGCGCTCGAAGGTGGATGATATAAAAAATGGGTCATGCACCATAAACTCATGGGAAGATCGTTGATGGAATCGATGCAATCGACGCTCCCCTGGATGGGTTGCCAATTAAAGACCTGAGGTTTGATGTTGACTCTTTTGAAGAAAAAACCAACGATTGAACACCTCAAAATGTCGCGGTAGCTCTAAGAACTCTACCATACGACCTGAGAGTTGAGGGCTACAAGAACTTTCTCATACGACCTGAGAGTTACGTTAGCTGCAATGCATCCCATGGATGATGCAACACTATGATAGTGCTCGAAGGTGAATGGTATATAAAATGGGTCATGCACCATAAACTCATGGGAAGATCGTGGATGGAATCGATGCAATCAATGCTCCCCGGATGGGTTGCCAATCAAAGACCTAACATTTGATGTTGACTCTTCTGAAGAAAGAGCCACATAATCGAACAGCTCGAAGCATCCTGGTAGCTCTGAGAACTCTAACACACACAAGGAAGAACGTGTCGAAGAGTTAGACATTAAGCAAAAGATCATGTTAAAACTCTTCAGCGATCTGACAAAAGACTTCAGGACATTCTTAAAAATCCATTGTCATCTAGAGGTTAGGATATCTGGCTTTCATTGAGGAGACTTGGGTTCGATTCCTGTCAATGAAATATTATTTTTCTTATTTCATTTTATTTTACCGTTTCTATCTTAGATTAAAAAGACTTTTATGAACTTGGTACCTTTGTTAGAGTTATGTTATAGATATTTGGTACAATTTCAACAAGTGAGGTTGAGATGATTCAAATGGTTAATGCGATAATCCAGTCGTTTTCGAGGTCTCTCTTGTTGAACGACATCATGGTTGAGATGAGCAGGTGATTCAAATGGTTAATGCGATAATCCAGTCGTTTTCGCTGTCTCTCTTATTGAACGACATCATGGTTGAGATGAGCACCCGAGTGAGTTTGACAAGTTTGGCTGTAGAGAACCACAGCTCAAGCCAAGTTCATGTGCCCTTAAAAAACTTAAAATCCAAGAACACAACCCCTTAAATGGAAACCGGGGTGCTAAGGAATTAAAAAGATTTATTTTTGACGTAGAACAATACTCGAAGATTACTGGAACTTGCTCATAGAACCTAAGAGTTACGTTGGTCGCAATGCATGTCATGGACGATGCAAAACTATGGTGGCGCTCGAAGGTGAATGGTAAAAAAAAAGGGTCATGCACCATAAACTCATGGGAAGACTGTTGATGGAATCAATGCAATCGACGCTCCTCTAGATGGGTTGCCAATCAAGGACTCGATGTTTGATGTTGATCCTTTTGAAGAAAGCGCCAAACGATCGAACAGCTCGAATAGTCTCGGTAACTCTGAGAATTCTATCACACACATGAAAGGACGTGTCGAAGAGTTAGACATTACCCAAAACATTATAGTAAAACTCATTAACGATTAGACAAAAGACTCCAAGACAACTACACTTAAAATTCATTGTTGTCCTACAGTTTGTATATTTTGCTTTCACATA
Organism: Cucurbita maxima; assembly: GCF_002738345.1. Classification (NCBI taxonomy): domain Eukaryota; kingdom Viridiplantae; phylum Streptophyta; class Magnoliopsida; order Cucurbitales; family Cucurbitaceae; genus Cucurbita; species Cucurbita maxima. Next base: position 4,873 of record NW_019272479.1, on the reverse strand, counting down.
GGAGATTCTGTTATAGTGTCATCTTTTGTCACCAATTATATTTAAACTTTGCCTAAGTTTGAGAGGCACTTTAATGGTCAAGTTCAATAGTATCTTAGATTAAAAAGACTTTTATGAACATCGTACCTATGTTAGTGTTATGTTATAGATATTTGTTTCAATTTCAACAAGTGGGGTTGAGGTGATTCAAATGGTTAATGCGATAATCCGGCTATTTTTTAGGTCTCTCTTGTGAAACGCCATCATGGTTGAGATGAGCACCCGAGTGAGTTTGACAAGGAGACTCGAATTTAAACTTTACCTACGTTTGAGAGGCACTATAATGGTCAAGTTCAATGGTATTTTAGATTAAAAAAACCTTTTATGAACTTTGTACCTTTGTTAGTGTTACTTTGTACCTTTGTTTGTATTAATTTGTACGTTTGTTAGTGCTATGTTATAGACATTTGGTCAAGTTCAACAAGTGGGGTTAAGGTGATTCAAATGGTTAATGTCACTTTATTTGATTCAAATTGTTAATGTGATAATCCACAGTTATTTCCAAGGTCTCTCTTATTGAACGTCAACAAGGTTGAAATGATTGAGGTGAGCACCCGAGTGAGTTTGACAAATTGAAATAAAATCACTCAAACAAATCAATAAAATTGAAAAACTATTAGCCTTATGACACTTCCTTCAACTCCAAGGGGCGGTAAACCAAGGATTCCTTCGCCCAAGACCCATGATCCAACTCCCAACATGGAATTGATAAGCAATAGAATCATTCCAAGAACCTCAATGGATGGGTTACAAACTCACATTACCAATCTCAACAGTGTTAGAAGAACGACTGCATCAGAGCAAGTCCATGGGGATAGAGGATCCCGTTGAAGGATGATAGACCAACCGTAATCTTTAGCCCAACGAGCCAAGCTTTTGTAGAAGCAAGAACCCTTGTATTAAAGAAATTAACACCTTCTTATCCAAAATTTGGATAAACCAAGATATAAAGCTAGAATTAGATTATGAGATCCAAGAGTGAGAAGCAAGATTTGAAACCTTGTTCTAAATTGAGTCACTTCACAATCGAACTTGATCAAGGCTTGATTGAATAACTCAGATGCAATCTACCACAAGAATTGCATGAAACTTAAAAACAACAAAGATATGCTAAGATTTCTATAAGGGGGACCTCTCAACTTAAGAGATCAATTTCATAGATCACAAATATGTTTTTACATAATAATTTGTGGGTATTTATAGTCTCCCCACAAAAAATGTTCGTGCCCATGATTTAATCTCGAAACTTTAAATCTCCACAGAAGACGAAGTCAATTTGAGCATTGCAAACCTTATGAAACTAAAATAATAAATAAATTTTTCTAACCACTCATGAAATGATGCTTGCAACTTCATCCGCTACTTCAACCGTGCAAATATTTACTTATGAAATGACGGTTGAACCTAGCCTATCCAATTTTGTAGATGAAGTATGAATGCTTGTTGAATGTTCTTGGCCTTGGGTTGTGTAATAGGTCCAGTTGGAATACCGTGATTCTTATCATCATCCCCCTCTTCAAAAGGATTCGTCCTCGAATCAGAAAAATCATCACCTACATCAAAAGAACTCAACTCAGTAACATTGAAAGTAGAATGAACACCGTGATTCTTATCATCATCCCCCTTTTCAGGATTCGTCCTCGAATCAAAAAAATCATCACCTACATCAAAGGGACTCAACTCAGCAACATTGAAAGTAGAATGTATTGACAATTCTATAGGAAGAACAATTTTATTGTTCCACGCAATAAAATGAGTCATTTTACTAAATATCTTACCGAACATTTATAGTCAAATAAACAATTCTTTGAAGGCTCCCTCATACGAACCCATCCAAAATAATCACACCTGTGGCCGCATCTCCTGACTTTAAACTGCTAGTCTAAACATGGTTTCGTCACCAAAGCTTTAGAGTTTAATCTATCTTTACAAAAATATTTTGTAAAAAATTTTTCTCTTAATTTATAATTAGTCATCAAAAGTAATAATTAGGTACAAATTTGGTTTAGAATTCAAAACTTTCAAATCTTGCTGTTCCTTAACCAGATTCAAATCCAGATTCTTGAACTCATTGTACCTTAAATAAAGTTGGTCTCCTCTAATAAATAGGAATTTCTCTTAAGATCATTAAATTCTTATAGACTCTAGGCTCAATATCATTAATACAATTATGCTTTATCTTAAACACGCCAAACATGAAACTAAAGTGCGTTCAATTTAACTCCATTTTATTGTCATCTTGAATGATGTTTAGGGTATATTCTTGATTTACCTTAAAGCTCTTGTGACATGACAGTTCATATTAGTTAAACTTTCTGCAAAATCACAAGTTAAAAAATAACAACGATGAACCTAGGTCTATTAGTCATTTCAAAGACAATTTCTTTCTCCATCTTATCGATAATAATAGTTCAACTAAATCCATATTATGCAAAGAAATAAGTTTACGACTCATAAAAATAGCTACCTAAATTATGTCCTAAAAATTTGAAAACATAAGTTATAGTTGATAATTACACAAAAATTTCCCTAAATTTATGAATTCGTGTCCAATTAGTTAATCCTAAAGATGGTAACTAGCATATAGTAATTGAAACTCCACATGAAGTAATTTAAAGTTCCCCAAAGTTTATCTCATCTTCAATGAAGCATGAATTGCATTGAAGTTCATGAAATGCTTATAGACTCCAACTCTGAGTACTATTAATGTGTTTCATTGAGTTTGTCATAAATGAAACTAAGGTGCATTCAGTACAACTTTATTTTCTTGTCATACGAGACAAAATGGAAAAATTAAATCAAACAAACGGATGAACTGAATCAATCCAACCCAAATTGATTTAGTTTGTTTTTTTTGTTGGGTTGTTGGTTTATTTGATAACCCTTTTATAATATAACAATGCCCTCCAACTAAGAGAAAATATATTTGAGTAAAAGCTAAAAATATTGGATGTTCAAGAAAAGGCATTTGGTTTAGTGGTGTGATTCTTCATATTGGACATCAACCTAACTTCATATTCGACATTTTATACTTACCATCATGCTCTTAATACTCATAGTCTTTCTTAACATATCATCCCTAGGCTTTATTCTCCAAGACACATTATTTTATACTTACCATCACTTTCTTAGTACTCATAGTCTTTCTTAACATCCCATCCCAAGGCTTTATTCTCCAAGACACATCATTTTATACTTACCATCATGCTCTTAATACTCATAGTCTTTCTTAACATCCCATCCCAAGGCTTTATTCTCCAAGACACATCATTTTATACTTACCATCATGCTCTTAATACTCAAAGTCTTTCTTAACATCCCATCCCAAGGCTTTATTCTCCCAAACACATTCTACAACTAAGGACTTCATGTGTTTCCGGCAATACAACAAAATACGACCTTAATACATAGGCCGAAGGCTTCATACATACGTTTCAAGTGGTAAAACAAGGGCATTTGGTCTAGTGGTATAATTCTTGCTTTGGGTGTGAGAGGTCTCGAGTTTGATTCTCAAAATGCCCCTTCTTGTAGTACGAATTGTGGGGATGTAGCTCAGATAGTAAAGCGCTCACTTCTGATGTGGAAAGTTACGGGGTTGATACCTTGCATCTCTAAAATGAATCAATCACTAAATATATTATTTCTTTTCAATTTTTTCTTATTTACGACATAATTAGCCGGGATAGTTTTTCATGTCACTATTTTGAAAATTACTTCTTTTCAATTTTTCCTTATTCATGACATGTTGAGTAGCGATATTTGTTCATTTTCACTATTATTGATGATGGAAAATTTAGGGTTTTGTGATGCAAGAATTGTAGGGATGTAGCTTCGCTTAGCATGTGAGAGGTACGGCTTAGCATACGAGAGGTATGGGGATCGATACCTCGCATCTAGGGGCATTTAGAGTGTTCATTTCCCATGTGGAAAGTATGGGGATCAATACCTTGCATCTTCAATTGAATCGATTACTAAATATATTATTTATGTTCAATTTTTTCTTATCTTTTCAATTTTTTTCTTATTTAGCACATAATGAGCTGGGATAGTTTTTCATTTTCACTATTACTGATGACGAGATGCTTAGGACTTTATGATGTAAGAATTGTGGGGATACAACTTAGATGGTAGAGCGCTTGCTTTTCATGCAAGAGATATGGGGATCGATACCCTGCATTTTTAGATTTTCTTCATTTTCACTATTATTGATGATGGAAAATTTAGGGTTCTATGATGTACTATATTATTTCTATTCAATTTTTTCTTATATATGACATAATGAGTAGCGATATTTTTTCATTTTCACTATTATTCATGACGAGACATTTATGTTTTTGTGACGCAAAAATTGTGAAGGAGACATTTATGTTTTTGTGACGTAAAAATTGTGAAGATGTAGCTTAGACGCGGTGAATAGTCATGAGTCATTAATAATCATTAATTTTAGATTTAATAGTCATGAGTCAAGTTATGTGACTTGAATCAGATGCGGTGAACGTGAATCGAAGAACACGTGACCTTCAGATTTTCAATCTGACGCTTTCAAAACTGAGTTATCCTCAGTAATATTTGGAAAAAAAAAATCATAAATAAAGGAATTTCCGCTAATTCATTATATTTTAAAAAGAAATAATCACTAATTTAAGATTGAATAGTCGGGTTATGCAACTAAAATCAGGTGTGGTGAATGTGGAGATCAAACACGTGGCCTTCAAATCTTCAGTTTGACGTTCTTCCAATAGAGCTATCCCCGCTAATATTAAAAATGAAAATTCATAAGTAAAGGTACTTCCGCTAATTCATTATATTTAAAAAAGAAATAATCACTAATTTT
>NW_019272478.1:26204-27350 GCF_002738345.1 Cucurbita maxima | reverse complement strand
AGAGAAAGGAAGAAAAGAACTGGGAGAAATTGAATGAAGAAAAGGGGTGCAACACGAGGACTTCCCAAGTGGTCACCAAACTTAGTACTACTCTCGCCCAAGCACGCTTAACTGCGGAGTTCTGATGAGATCCGGTGCATTAGTGCTGGTATGATCGCACCCGACATGCCATGCGCACAAAATCGGATTTAACGCATGCGGGGCGGCATGATCGAAACGCGATGGGCGTGAGCGGGGGAGGTTCTCATTTGTAGAGAAAGGAAGAAAAGAACTCGGAGAAATTGAATGAAAAAAAGGGGTGCAACACGAGGACTTCCCAAGTGGTCACCCAACTTAGTACTACTCTCGCCCAAGCACGCTTAACTGCGGAGTTCTGATGGGATCCGGTGCATTAGTGCTGGTATGATCGCACCCGACATGCCATGCGCACAAAATCGGATTTAACACATGCCGGGCGGCATGATCGAAACGCGCTGGGCGTGAGCGGGGGAGGTTCTCATTTGTAGAGAAAGGAAGAAAAGAACTCGGAGACATTGAAAGAAAAAAAGGGGTGCAACACTAGGACTTCCCAAGTGGTCACCCAACTTAGTCCTACTCTCGCCCGAGCACGCTTCACTGCGGAGTTCTAATGGGATCCGGTGCATTAGTGCTGGTATGATCGCACCCGACATGCCATGCGCACAAAATCGGATTTAACGCATGCGGGGCGGCATGATCGAAACGCGATGGGCGTGAGCGGGGGAGGTTCTCATTTGTAGAGAAAGGAAGAAAAGAACTGGGAGAAATTGAAAGAAAAAAAGGGGTGCAACACTAGGACTTCCCAAGTGGTCACCCAACTTAGTCCTACTCTCGCCCAAGCACGCTTAACTGCGGAGTTCTTATGGGATCCGGTGCATTAGTGCTGGTATGATCGCACCCGACATGCCATGCGCACAAAATCGGATTTAACGCGATCCGGTGCATTAGTGCTGGTATGATCGCACCCGACATGCCATGCGCACAAAATCGGATTTAACGCTTGCGGGGCGGCATGATCGAAACGCGATGGGCGTGAGCGGGGGAGGTTCTTATTTGTAGAGAAAGGAAGAAAAGAACTCGGAGAAATTGAAAGAAAAAAAGGGGTGCAACACTAGGACTTCCCAAGTG
>NW_019272478.1:0-25945 GCF_002738345.1 Cucurbita maxima | reverse complement strand
CTGGTATGATCGCACCCGACATGCCATGCGCACAAAATCGGATTTAACGCATGCGGGGCGGCATGATCGAAACGCGATGGGTGAAAGCGGGGGAGGTTCTCATTTGTAGAGAAAGGAAGAAAAGAACTCGGAGATATTGAAAGAAAAAAAGGAGTGCAACACGAGGACTTCCCAAGTGATCACCCAACTTAGTACTACTCTCGCCCAAGCACGCTTAACTGCGGAGTTCTGATGGGATCCGGTTCATTAGTGCTGGTATGATCGCACCCGACATGCAATGCGCATAAAATCGGATTTAACGCATGCGGGGCGGCATGATCGAAACGCGATGGGCGTTAGCGGGGGAGGTTCTCATTTGTAGAGAAAGGAAGAAAAGAACTCGGAGAAATTGAAAGAAAAAAAGGGGTGCAACACGAGGACTTCCCAAGCGGTCACCTAACTTAGTACTACTCTCGCCCAAGCACGCTTAACTGCGGAGTTCTGATGGGATCCGGTGCATTAGTGCTGGTATGATCGCACCCGACATGCCATGCGCACAAAATCGGATTTAACGCATGCGGGGCGGCATGATCGAAACGCGTTGGGCGTGAGCGGGGGAGGTTCTCATTTGTAGAGAAAGGAAGAAAAGAACTGGTAGAAATTGAAAGCGGGGGAGGTTCTCATTTGTAGAGAAAGGAAGAAAAGAACTGGGAGAAATTGAATGAAAAAAAGGGGTGCAACACGAGGACTTCCCAAGTGGTCACCCAACTTAGTACTACTCTCACCCAAGCACGCTTAACTGTAGTGTTCTGATGGGATCCGGTGCATTAGTGCTGGTATGATCGCACCCGACATGCCATGCGCACAAAATCGGATTTAATGCATGCGGGGCGGGATGATCGAAACGCGATGGGCGTGAGCGGGGGAGGTTCTCATTTGTAGAGAAAGGAAGAAAAGAACTGGGAGAAATTGAATGAAAAAAAGGGGTGCAACACGAGGACTTCCCAAGTGGTCACCCAACTTAGTCCTACTCTCGCCCAAGCACGCTTCACTGCGGAGTTCTAATGGGATCCGGTGCATTAGTGCTGGTATGATCGCACCCGACATGCCATGCGCACAAAATCGGATTTAACGCATGCGGGGCGGCATGATCGAAACGCGATGGGCGTGAGCGGGGGAGGTTCTCATTTGTAGAGAAAGGAAGAAAAGAACTGGTAGAAATTGAAAGCGGGGGAGGTTCTCATTTGTAGAGAAAGGAAGAAAAGAACTCGGAGATATTGAAAGAAAAAAAGGGGTGCAACACGAGGACTTCCCAAGTGGTCACCCAACTTAGTACTACTCTCGCCCAAGCACGCTTGACTGTGGAGTTCTGATGGGATCCGGTGCATTAGTGCTGGTATGATCGCACCCGACATGCCATGCGCACAAAATCGGATTTAACGCATGCGGGGCGGCATGATCGAAACGCGATGGGCGTGAGCAGGGGAGGTTCTCATTTGTAGAGAAAGGAAGAAAAGAACGAGAAATTGAATGAAAAAAAGGGGTGCAACACGAGGACTTCCCAAGTGGTCACCCAACTTAGTACTACTCTCGCCCAAGCACGCTTAACTGCGGAGTTCTGATGGGATCCGGTGCATTAGTGCTGGTATGATCGCACCCGACATGCCATGCGCACAAAATCGGATTTAACGCATGCGCGGCGGCATGATCGAAACGCGATGGGCGTGAGCAGGGGAGGTTCTCATTTGTAGAGAAAGGAAGAAAAGAACTGGGAGAAATTGAAAGGAAGAAAAGAACTGGGAGAAATTGAAAGAAAAAAAAGGGTGCAACACGAGGACTTCCCAAGTGGTCATCCAACTTAGTACTACTCTCGCCCAAGCACGCTTAACTGCGGAGTTCTGATGGGATCCGGTGCATTAGTGCTGGTATGATCGCACCCGACATGCCATGCGCACAAAATCGGATTTAACGCATGCGGGGCGGCATGATCGAAACGCGATGGGCGTGAGCGGGGGAGGTTCTCATTTGTAGAGGAAGGAAGAAAAGAACTGGGAGAAATTGAATGAAAAAAAGGGGTGCAACACGAGGACTTCCCAAGTGGTCACCCAACTTAGTACTACTCTCGCCCAAGCACACTTAACTACGGAGTTCTGATGGGATCCGGTGCATTAGTGCTGGTATGATAGCACCCGCCCAAGCACACTTAACTACGGAGTTCTGATGGGATCCGGTGCATTAGTGCTGGTATGATAGCACCCGACATGCCATGCACACAAAATCGGATTTAACGCATGCGGGGCGGCATGATCGAAACGCGATGGGGGTGAGCGGGGGAGGTTCTCATTTGTAGAGAAAGGAAGAAAAGAACTGGGAGAAATTGAAAGAAAAAAAAGGGTGCAACACGAGGACTTCCCAAGTGGTCACCCAACTTAGTACTACTTTCGCCAAAGCACGCTTAACTACGGAGTTCTGATGGGATCCGGTGCATTAGTGCTTGTATGATCGCACCCAACATGCCATGCGCACAAAATCAGATTTAACGCATGCGGGGCGGCATGATCGAAACGCGATGGGCGTGAGCGGGGGAGGTTCTCATTTGTAGAGAAAGGAAGAAAAGAACTGGGAGAAATTGAAAGAAAAAAAGGGGTGCAACACGAGGACTTCCCAAGTTGTCACCCGACTTAGTACTACTCTCGCCCAAGCACGCTTAACTGCGTTGTTCTGATGGGATCCGGTGCATTAGTGCTGGTATGATCGCACCCGACATGCCATGCGCACAAAATCGGATTTAACGCATGCGGGGCGGCATGATCGAAACGCGATGGGCGTGAGCGGGGGAGGTTCTCATTTGTAGAGAAAGGAAGAAAAGAACTCGGAGAAATTGAAAGAAAAAAAAGGGTGCAACACGAGGACGTCCCAAGTGGTCACCCAACTTAGTACTACTCTCGCCCAAGCACACTTAACTGCGGAGTTCTGATGGGATCCGGTGCATTAGTGCTGGTATGATCGCACACGACATGCCATGCGCACAAAATCGGATTTAACGCATGCGGGGCGGCATGATCGAAATGCGATGGGCGTGAGCGGGGGAGGTTCTCATACGTAAGACCATGGCTGTGTTTTCCAGAGAAAAAGTTGTTTTAAGCGTTTTTGAAGTTTACGTTATAAATGATGTTCATGTAAGAGTTATATTTCCGCATTATAGATAAGCATGAGACGTTAGTAGTGACTGTGAGTGTGTGAAAATTTAGGGTCGTTACAGAAATCGTGGAAATATACGTTTCATCTTCTTCTTTTGTTTTTCTAAATCTGAACCTCCTTCCATTAGAGCACGCTTGGAACCTAAACCAAGATAAAACCTAAGAAACACCTAAAGAAAACATCTCAAGATTCAAGACCCTTCTAGAAGGAGATCCCACATCGATTGGAGAGAGGAACGAGTGTTAGCGAGGATGTTGGGCTCCGAAGGGGATGAATTGTGAGATCCTATTTCGATTAGAGAGAGGAACAAGTGTCAGCGAGGATGGTAGATTCTGAAAGGGGATAGATTATGAGATCCCACTTTGATTAGAGAGAGAAACGAGTGCCAGCCAGAACGTGGGGCCCTGAAGGGGGTTGATTGTGAGATCCTACATCGATTGAAGAGAGGAACGAGTGCTAGTGAGGATGTTGGGCCCCAAAGGAGGGTGCATTATGAGATCTCACATTCGTTGGAGATGGAAACAATACATTCTTTATAAGGGTGTGAAAACCTTTTTTTTGATAAGGGTGTGAAAACCTTTTTCTATTCTTAGTAGACGCATTTTAAAAACCTAGAGGGGAAGCTCAAAAAGGAAAGCCTAAAAAGGACAATATCTGCTAGCGTTGAGCTTGAACTATTATATATACTAAGTTAATACGAAGGTTAGTCTATGGCCCTCTAATAAGTATATGTAACGACCTGAAATTTAAGGTCGCTACTATATACTGTACCATAAACATTGAATGCAGAAGAATTTATTTAAATTTCATAAAACATAGCATTTATCTTAAAACACAGCACATGGCTTTAGTATTTAAAGAAATACTCAGTAAGTGACCCCACTATTGGGGTTAAATGCAACAATCACATGCAATGAGATGATAGAACTTATCTTTCATTCCATTCGCTGTCCTAACGAGTAACTTTGGACGTGTACCATATACTCTACACAAAGCCCATACGTGCGAGTATGGACTCACTAGCTAGTTCGCACACCACTGGGCCAATTTCCTTATCCGGTGGGCATACTCTGGGAGCCCCTTATGCCGGACACCTGTTAGAACTAGTAACCGTCACGGCAGCACTATGCAAAGCATAACGATAGTTGTTCTGCCATTGGATGTACGCACCATACCCTCGTGATGGGATAGGGGTATCCCCCAAATGCATGAGCACACATAATGCATGAGGTCCCAAAACTTTTCCATTTTCATTATCCTTTAATACAACCCCGCTAGCATTATGTACATATCATATCATTTTTCATATCGTTTCAGATATCATTCATCATTCATATCATATCATTTCTAATTCTTCAGTTCTCAAATCATACATAATTATAACGGGATTATATTTCATGCCATTTATCGTAATTTCATGTCATTCATATCATGCTGTATACACACAATTTAAGAGACCTAACATAACGTTCTATGCTTTTAACATAACATTTCATCATACACACATCATACCATGGCATATTGCATCACAATTAATGGTGTTAATATAACACATGCGGAAGCAATTTGGATCATAGGCTCTCTAAGTACATCAATTATAGTGAATTAGCTAGCATGTTCAAAAGCATTAAAACTCAATAAGTTTGAATACTAACCTTTTGTCGCTCAAGTTTCTTTTTCCTCACGAACCGGTTTCGAACTACCACTAGTGTCTTCTCCTCTATTCTCCGGCCTTAGAACAGGATTGTGGAATCTGGTGAGTGACTAAACTTGGGAGGGATTTAGTATATATGAAGAGAGAGTTTGTGAGAGGTTTTTCTCAAGGTTTTTTCCCAAGGGAAAACTTCCATGTACCATGATCACTCTATTTCTAGAATCATGTTTGCATGTTCATGCAAATTTGAGATCGCCAAATTTTGACACTCAAAATTCCACTTAAATGTTTGGGATTATGTGGCAAGCATGCAAGTTTGAGTTCACCAAATTTTGACACTCAAAATTCCACTAAAATTTGTGGGGTTTATTTGGCAAACATGCAAGTTTGGTTAAACCAAAATTTGACACCTCAAAATTCCACTAACTCACACATGGATCTTTCCATTAAATGAAGTCAACAGCTTGACTTTCTTCATTTTGATTCAACAATTAATTTGAATAATTAATTTCAAATTAAAGTAATATTAAATGATTAATTAAACTATTTAATTAATATTTAATATTAATTCAAATGTCAATCCCAATCAATTCCGACACATATTTGATTAAGATATTTAAATCTTATTTAAATATATCAGATTCTCTCTTTTTGTTTAATTCGTAAATAAAACAAAAATGCGGTTAAATATATCGTATATATGTAGCGCATATTCTCTAATATGAATTCGAACACTTCGAACTCACTCGTCACACTGTTCTATGGTTTAGTTCGATATGAGCTAGCAAAGGGACCTAATGGACCTATAGATCATGGGCTCCAACGATCCAAGATTAACCGGTTAAACTCATTAACCTTGTTAACCAACATTCGTTAACTACTATGACACTCCACTATAGCCTAATAGTTGCACTCCCCTCACTGTAGATATATTTCTGTCCATTTGATATAACTATGATTAGTAAGTCGATCCTTCACAGGTTGTTCGTAACTAGAGCTGGGTCAATTTACCGTTTTGTCCCTGAAGACATTTTTCAAGACCTGGAGTTAGTGCTTAAGAGAACTACCTCTCTTCTATCCCTAAAAGTCGGTAGGAGCAAATTTCATCTTGCACCCCACGTCCCCAGCCATTCACCCAGTCTTACCCCTGAAATGGGAGGCCTATTGAGTCGGCAAACTCGAGCCACTCTCATCCATGAAAATCTAAGGATAATTCCGAAAAAACAGGAGTTCATGGTTAGCTCAAGATTAAAATTGAATTACTAGGCCATCGAATGAAAAGAAAATCAGTCTCAAGAGTAAACGACATTATAAAATGTGAGTGATTTTCTTCATGGTCCGATCTTATAAAATACTCATTGCATAGGACACCCTCACTCACATGCCTCCACATGTACGATTTAGTGATCACATTGTTTATGTCATATACAAAATTGGGCCGCATCCATAGTGTCCCCATGATAAGGTACTCAGCCTTATCCTCATACTATAGATCATTTTGACTATATACTTGAACTTGATCCACTCTTATGTCTCTACATATAGTTCAAGTAATCATACTATAGTTAGAGTGTTCTTAGTTTATTGGATTTAGATTAATAATCGTAAAGTTCACTTTATTCAATAACAATCTTTACTGAATAAACAACAATAATAACTTTATTAAAAATAGAATATGTTTTTGTTTACATACTGTGATTTTTAGAACATAAAACCCAACAAACTCCCACTTGGACTAAAACTCTAGTGGGGTTTTATAATGTTCAGTAGAGAGAAAGACATAAATACAATAAACTAGGGCATCACATACTCATGCCTTTTCTCCCACTTGCCCTAGATTACATAACTCGTAGTCCTAGACTCACTAGGTGCCCTTCAAACACTTTTGCCGTGAGGGGCTTTGTAAATGGATCAGCAATGTTGTGCTCTGAAGCTATCTGTGTGACGATCACATCTCTTCGTTGCACAATCTCCCTTATGAGATGATATTTGCGCTCAATATGTTTTCCTCGCTCATGGCTTCTTGGTTTTTTTTTTTTAATTTGCAACTGCTCCACTGTTATCACAATAAAGAGTGACGGGAAGATGCATATTTGGAACGACTTCCAAATCTGTTAAGAACTTCCTAGGCCATACAGATTCTTTCGCTGCTTCACAAGCAGCAACATACTCAGCCTCCATGGTGGAATCAACAATGCAACCTTGCTTTATGCTTCTCCATATTATTGCTCCTCCATTCAGAGTGAAGACAGATCCTGATGTCGATTTTCTCGAATCTACATCGGTCTGAAAATCTGAGTCAGTGTACCCTGTAAGGATCAGATCCTTAGCACCGTACATTAGCATATAGGCCCTCGTTCTCCTAAGATACTTGAGGATATTCTTAACGACAGTCCAATGAGCACATCCCGGATTTGATTGATATTTGCTGACAATTCCCACAACATAGCATATGTCGAGCTGAGTACATAGAATGGCATACATCAGACTACCGATTGCTGATGCATAGGGAATGTGTCTCATATCCTCAACTTCTTGAGGTGTCTTAGAACCTTGTTCCTTCGATAAATGAACTCCATGGCTGAAAGGTAAGAATCCTTTCTTGGAGTCCTGCATCTTATATCGAATCAACATTTTGTCAATGTACGATGCCTGAGACAATGCTGGTGTTTTGTTCTTGCGATTTCGAACAATTTGGATTCCAAGAACAAATTGAGCCTCTCCCATATCTTTCATTTGGAATTGTGTTGCTAGCAAATGCTTAATGTTAGTCAGAAATCCCACATCATTTCTAATGAGTAAGATAGCGTCAATGTACAACCCCAGAAAAGCTACTATAGAGTTGACTATCCTTTTATAAACACAAGATTCGTCAACATTCTGTTTAAAGCCATAAGATTTGATCGCAGTATCAAACTTTATATTCCAGGATCGAGATGCTTGCTTCAACTCATAAATGGATCTTTTAAGCTTGCAAACCCTTTGCTCGTGGTTCTGTTAAATGAACCCCTCTAGTTGAGCCATATATATACTCTCTTCAAGATTGCTATTTAGAAAGGCTATCTTAACATTCATTTGCCAAATTTCATAATCATAAAATGTGGCAATAGACAAGAGTATTCTAATCGATTTAAGCATAGCAACAGGAGAGAAGGTTTCTTCATAGTCCACCCCCTCTCTTTGGGTATAACCCTTTGCTACAAGTCGAGCTTTAAAGGTCTGTACCTTACCGTTTTGGTCTCGTTTCCTCTTATAGATCCATTGCAACCAATAGGTTTTGTCCCATCTGGTTGATCTACAAGTTCCCAGACTGAATTGAAGTACATTGATTCCATTTCAAGATTCATGGCTTTGATCCACTGATCTTTATCTTCATTATTCATTGCCTGTTTATAGGTCAATGGATCCTCAACGCCATTATCAGGTATGATGACTTGAGTTTCTGCCAAACCCAAGTAACGATCGGGTTGAGTTATAACCCTTCCACTATGTCGAGGCATTCTCAACTCTTGAGAAGGTTGTGATTGACCAGAAGTGTCAGCTTCATCAACAACTCTTGTTTAATGACTAACTTGATCAGCAACTCTTGTTGTTTTATCAGTAGCTTCTTTAGAAATCTCACTTAATACTAGTTTGCTGCGAGGTTGATGATTTCTTACGTGGTCTTCCTCTAAGAATGTAGCGTTTGTTGATACAAACACTCTATTTTCTTGAGGGTCATAAAACAAATCACCTTTCGTCTCTTTGGGGTATCTTACGAATAGACATAATTTTGAACGACGTTCTAATTTCTTGGGGTTTTGCAACAACACATGTGCTGGACATCCCCAAATCCTAAAGTGACGTAAACTACCTTTATGCTCTTTCCATAACTCATAAGGTGTTTCTGAAACACTCTTAGTCAGAACCATGTTCAAAATGTATGTAGCAGTCTCCACTGCATATCCCCAAAACGGATCGGGTAATTGAGCGAATTTCATCATAGACCGAACCATGTCTAATAGAGTTCTATTTCTCCTTTCTGATACACCATTTTGTTGAGGCATACCAGGAGCTGAGAGCTGAGACCTTATTCCATGTTCTATCATATAGTCTTGAAATCTTAAGTCCATGTACTTTCCTCCTCGATCTGATCGAAGTGTTTTAATAGTTTTACCTAAAAGATTCTCAACCTCAGTCTTATACTCTCTAAATTTTTCAAGAGCTTCGGACTTGTGATGCATTAGGTAAAGATAGCCATACCTTGAATAATCATCAATAAAACTGATGAAATATTTATACCCTCCTCGTGCTTTGACATTCAATGGACCATAGAGATCTGTATGCACGACTTCTAAGGTTTCTTTGGCTCTATAACCTTTTTCGAAAAACGGTCGCTTAGTCATTTTACCCTCAAGACAAGACTCACATGGAGGTAAAGAGTTGTCTTCTAACTCATTTATAAGTCCTCTTTTAACCAATCTCTTAATCCTATTCAGATTAATTGGGCCTAGTCTTAAGTGCAAAAGATAGGTATTATGAGAAATATTTTGTCGTTTATTTTGAGTTTCAGCTGTTTTAAACATCTCGGTATTTAAAATAGCTTTTGTTTCGCTCGATTTTAACATATATAAGTTGTTTTCTAGTTTTGCAGAACAAATATGAATACCTCTTTTGCAAATGAACACTTCATTCATTTCTAAAGATACTTTATACAATTGTTCTAATAAACAAGAGATAAATATTCGATTTCTTTTCATTTCAGGAACAAAAAGTACATTATCTAATATAATGAATCTATCTCCAAAAAACAACTTCAAATTTCCTACTGATCTTGCTGAGACAACCTCTCGTGATTCAACTTTGAGTGTTATCTCGCCGTCCGTAAGCATTCTCCAGGAGCTAGTTTCCTGGTAAAAAGAACAAATATGATTAGTGGCCCTTGAATCTAGTATCCAAGTTGAGTTATCATACTCTACTAAACATAGTTCTACAACGAGTAAATCATATTTACCTTGTTGTTGTTGTGTTTTCGGCTTTCTTCTCTGCCAGGTATTTTGGGCAGTTTCTCTTCCAGTGCCCATTTTCGTTGCAATGGAAACATTTTCCTTTATCTGCTTTTTGAAACTTGTGTTTGAGGTTAGTAGGAATCTTATTTTTCCCTTTACCCTTCTTCATCAAAACACTTGATAAGATAAGGAACCACTACAAGGGGAGTAAGATTCGAACTTGAGCCTGAAGCATATATCCGATCTTGAAGTTTGATATTACTAGGTCATCGAATGAAAAGAAAATCAGTCTCAATAGTAAACGACATTATAAAGTGAGAGTGATTTTCTTCATGGTCCGATCTTATGGAATACTCATTGCATAGGACACCCACACTCACATGTCTCTACATGTACGATTTAGTGATCACATTGTTTATGTCATATACAAAATTGGGCCGCATCCATAGTGTCCCCATGATAAGGTACTCAGCCTTATCCTCATACTATAGATCATTTTGACTATATACTTGAACTTGATCCACTCTTATGTCTCTACATATAGTTCAAGTAATCATACTATAGTTAGAGTGTTCTTATTTTATTGGATTTAGATTAATAATCGT
The DNA here is from genome assembly GCF_002738345.1 of Cucurbita maxima. Classification (NCBI taxonomy): domain Eukaryota; kingdom Viridiplantae; phylum Streptophyta; class Magnoliopsida; order Cucurbitales; family Cucurbitaceae; genus Cucurbita; species Cucurbita maxima. The sequence goes on along the minus strand of NW_019272478.1, from coordinate 15,518 downwards.
AAAGTTCACTTTATTCAATAACAATTTTTACTGAATAAACAACAATAATAACTTTATTAAAAATAGAATATGTTTTTGTTTACCTAGTGTGAGTTTTAGAACATAAAACCCAACAACAATGTATCATATCATAAACAAGTCATAACGTAAACACTTCGTAGTCATATCGTTCTTATACCTATCATAGACATATCATTATGTGAACGTATCTTAGTCATATCATCACCAGAACTTAACCTAATGCTATCGTTCTATCAATCTAACACAACCCTATCCCTTTCTACCCGTAACCTAACGGTATTCTTCCATCAATCTCTCTTATCCATATCATATTTAACCTAATGATAAGCCCTTTCTACCCGTAACCTAACGGTATTCTTCCATCAATCTCTCTTATCCATATCATATTTAACCTAATGATAAGAATCACGGTGTTCCAAATGTTCCAACTGGACCTATTACACGATCCAAGGCGCAACCATCATTTGTAGAATTAGAAGCTGATACAATTGACGAAGGACAATTGAATATTTTCACGGTTGAAGTTGGAAAACATTAAAAATGTCAACAACAAAGTTTAAACCTACACAAGTGAAGCCTAATAGATTTCAAGTTTATTTCTTTAACCACTCGAACATATCAACATTTGTTGAAAGATCTTATTGTTTTTTTTTTTTTTTTTTTTTTTGCAATGGTCAGTTGATCAAAGTTGACTTCGTCATTTGTGGAGATTAAAGGGGATCGAGATTGAATCCCAGCCACAAACGTCTTTTGTCAGGAGACTATAAATACCCACAATATGTTATGTAAAAATCAGATTCGTTGATGAATGTAATTCAGATCTCAAATTGAGACGTTTCCCCTAGAAATCCGAGCATCATATTTGCCATTTCTAAGTTTCAAGCAATTCTTATGGTAGAATTGCACCCGAGCCATTAAATCAAGCCTTGATCAAGTTAGATTGTGGAGTGACTCAATTTAGAACAAGGTTCTAAATCTTGCTTCTAGATCTTCGATCGTAAGAGGTAATCTAATTCTAGCCTTATCTCTTGGTTGATCCAAATTTCGCATAAGGAGGTGTTAATTACTTTGATTCAAGGGTTCTTGCTAAAATAAAAGCTTGGATCGTTGGGCTGAGGATTAGGGTTGCTTTATCACTAACCTTAACGTTTCATGAACGTATTTTACTCCTATCGTTACATTTTGTTTTGTGCATCCTTCTCGTATCCTAACTCAAACCTATCCTTGAACACATTGTACCGTAATTATTATCATACAATTCACACATTATAACATATAATTTTTCGAGATGTAACGTTAAAATAATGCATTAAATGAACTCGTCTGCCTATAAAAGTCTAATGTTGAGCATTCTATAGCATGTTGAGGTTATATATGAAATTTGGTGGTTGTTGGATAAGGATAAGCACTTAAACCAAAAAACTAAAACTTTACATTGCATCTTTTTAAAACTAAAATATATGATAATAATACTTGCCCATAGATTTCATTAATATCCATTTCTTCATTAATAATATTTGAAAGATCAAATAAATAACTGAAATAATGATGATAGGGTCCCAAATCTAATAATCGGAATACTTATTTCACAACTTTTCAAACCATATTTATGATCGTACGGCTGAAAAAGAATGGTAGAATAATTATACACGTGATCTAATCAATGAATTGATTTTAATGTGTTGAAACTCTTTCAAATACAAAACTAAGAAAATCGAGACACATTAATCATTTTCAAAGTTTTGAAAGCATACGGAGGTAGTATTTATTTTTTAAAGTTCAAAGATTTATTACACACAAATTTTATAAATATTTGTGGGTTCATGGCCTAGTTGGTTAGGAAGTTGGACTCTGAATCCAATAACCCGAGTTCAAAAATCTCGGTGGGACCTATTTTAGTGAGTATTAACTTAACACAAATATTAAAGCAACAATATATTATATATTTTTAAATTTCATACTATAAGATATAAATTGTTTAGCATAGACACAAAAAAACTCAAATGACGATGAGAACTCATATGGATAGATGTTTTGGTGAGATGGTAAATACATGGGTCAGTTCTCAACGAATGTGTCAGAAAAAGTCAAGATGGTCGAACTTTATCGAGACATGGAATGATGTCAAAATGCATGGGTTATGTTGTTGGTAACCAAGATGACTATGAGATTCAACGTTGCTTAAGAGAGATCTTGACCTAGAGTAGAGGAAAAGACGAGTCAGATGACTTGATCTAGTTTAAAGGCATGTTGGATAGAGTCGTAGACTGAACATGCACACACGAGAGCCGTGTGTGAAAAAACAAGTTTGGATTCCACACAAGTTGTGTTCAGTTGGTGAAAGAAAAGCTCGCCTAAGATTTAACAAAGCTACAAAATCGGGCAAAAAAATGTGAATGGTACTTGAGCTCCCTCTCAAAGCTTGTCGTAAGTGTGTCAAGATCACGATGCAGCACGATTGAAAAAGTATGACGTGATATTAGACATCAAATTAAATAAATACAATAATAATGATGCTCTTATTAAAAAGTAAATTTGGAAGGATGAAAAGATAAAATTAGGGCCTTCATGAAGCCCCTATTTTTTTAATTTTTCTTTTTTTGAAAAAGAAGGATAGAATAATTGTAAACTTGATCTAATAATATTACAAATTTTATAAATATTTGTGTGTTCATGATGGATGACTAAACTGAAACTATCCAATTAAAACTTATATTATGGAATAACTTCATCCGTTATTTCTCCTATATGGTTACTTACTTCTTTTGAACATAATTTTAAATTAATCAAATTTTGCATCCATTTATAACTAAAAGATAGGATAATAATACTTTCACATGAATTTCATTAATATTCTCTTTCTTTATTAATAAAATAATTATCATACATTCAATAAAACATTAAAAAAATAATATTAACATATGGGTATTTGGTCTAGTGGTATGATTCTCACTTTGGGTGCGAGAGATCATGACTTCAATTTTCAACTATCATATCATTCTTTATGATGAAACATTGGGTTGAAACTGAAACAACTCAATAATAAATTGCTTGTTAGTATATATATCTAATTATCCATTACAATATCATTGCATCCGAGCCATTAAATCAAGCATTGATTAATTTTGATTGTAGAATGACTCAAAATGTTTCAAATCTTGCATCTAGATCATTTATTTTAAGATGTAATCTAATTCTAGCTTTCTCTTGGTTGATCCGAAATTTACATAAGAAAGATGTTAATTTCTTTGCTTCAAGGGTTTTGTCTTCTCAATTTGGTATCAATGCCTAGATTGAATATGTGTGGCCTACTATAGAATTGATTAATTATTTATATATTTTTCAAATCTTTCCATTTATTTCCTAATTGTTATTTCTACCCTTGTTCTTGATCTTTTGACTTTGTTTTCATTTTGTTCCTAAAGATCATATTTAGATCTTAAAAAACAATATAGAATTTTACTTCTTAATATTGTGTTTATAAATCGTTATCATTAGATCATTTGAACGTTTATCTCATGATCAAGTAAATTTAGATCCACATTTTTCTTAAACCATCTAAATCTTCAACAGTTTTGTTTGATATTTTTCTTTCATAATTTAACTTGAAGATAACTTTTGAATTTGACAACATTTTGTAAATTAAGAAGTGAATTTAGTCAAAATCCTTTCTTTTTTTTAATAGTCTGTTATTTGTTTAATTGTTTATTATTTTATTTTTCTATTATTTTACTATTAACTTGTCATGATTTCCTTCCATAGCTTGCTACTATAAGAATTGCTTTATCCATATATTAGCTTACCTTGACAATAATTTAGTCACTTTCCAAATAGCCTACCTTTGTGTGTACCTTGACAAACTGAATTTTGTAAATTAAAATTGTTTTAGATAATCGAAGTAATCTTGAATAAAGGAGTTGAAAATGAAGAAGAATTCCAGGAGAATGAGGAGGAAATGAAAGATAGGAGTCATTTGACAGTTGTTACAAGAAGACTTCTTAAAACTCAAGTTACAAAGAACGATATTGATGATTAAAGAGACAACCTCACACACGGTGTTTAGTCAAGGGGACTCCTTATAGTCTTGTTATTGATACGGGAAGTTATACCAATATAGTAAGTACCATGTTGATCAAAAGATTGCAAATTTCAACCCAACACCATCCTAAACCTTACCAACTTCAATTGCTCAATGACGATAGAACATTGAAGGTAGTTTCTCAAGCTTTAATATCTTTTACTATGAGAAAATATAAAGATGAAATTCTTTGTGATGTTTTACCAATGCTTGCTGGAGACATATTGCTTGGCCGACCTTGGCAATTTGATAGGAAGATCATGTATGATGGTTATTTGAATATGTGTTTTTTTTACAAAAGATGGTAGAAAAACTACTCTTATACCTTTGAGCTATGCAAATGTATTTGCTAATCAATTAAAGTTGTGAAAAAAAAAAAAGAAATAAAGAGTTTGAGGGAGAAGAATGGTAAGAAAAATAAGAATTGAGAAAAAATTAGAGAAAATAAAAGAGGAAAAAAATTAAAAGAAGAATGTAAAAAAGGGGATAAAATTGAAAAAAGTGAGTTGTTTGGCTAGAGTTGGAGAGGTGAGAATGACAATGTTTTCAAAAAATCATCTATATACTTATGTAAAAGGAAGGATGTTTGGTCTCTAACGATAACAACTTGTCTTTACCTAATGTGTTTCAATCTCTTTTACAAGAATTTGAAAATGTGTACTAAAATGAAGTACCTAAAGGATTACCACCCATTAGACATATTGAACCTAAAATAGACTTCATTCTTGGAGCTGTCATTGCTAGTTTATATAGTCAATCCAACTAAGACTAAAAAAATTCAAAGGCAAGTGGAGGAGCTCATGGAGAAGGGCTTTATACGAGAAAGTTTGAGTCCATGTTCTTATTGCTGCCAAAGAAAGATGGAACATGGCGCATGTGTGTGGATTGTAGAGCTATCATCAAAATAATTGTAAAGTATTGACATCCTATTCATAGGCTAGATAATACGTTTGGCCAATTGCATAGTTCGTGTCAATTTACCAAGATTGATTTGAAATCTCATTATCATTAAATTAGAATGCATGTAGATGAATGGAAAACAACTTTCAAAACTATGCTTGGATTATATGAATGACTCTGTTATTCATTTTGGGTTAACTAATGCTCCAGTACATTTATGCGCTCAATTAATCATATTTTGGGAGAATTTTTTTGGAAAGCATGTTGCTGTATATTTTGATGATATTTTAATTTATTCAAAGAGTTTGCATGAGCATATGAAGTATTCATATGCTTAAGTCGGTTTTGATTACATTTAGAAAAGTGAAACTTTATGCTTATTTTAATAAGGGTAGATTTTGCATGGAAAATGAAAAATGGAAAAGGTTAACTTTCTTGACTTCATAGTTGGTAAAAATAGAGTAGAAGTAGATGACGAGAAAGTTGAAGAAATTAGGGATTGACCAACTCCAAAAAAATGCAAGTGAAATTTGGAGTTTTCTCGGGCTAGATAGGTTCTATAGGAGATTTATAAAAGATTTTAGCACCATTGAATGACTTAATGTTTTTAAATGGGAGATAATGCAAGAGAATGCATTCCATGAGCTTAAAGAAGAAATTTATCAATGCACCCTTACTTGTCTTGCCTAACTTTGCTAAAAGTTTTGAAATTGAGTGTGATACAAGTGGTTTGGGCATATGTGTCGTTTTGATGCAAGATAATGGCAGCATTGAACTATCTTACCTATGATAAAAAATTATTTGCTTTAGTTCGTACATTACAAGTATGCCAACACTAATTATAGCCTAGAGTGTTTGTAATCTACTCTGATCATGAAAGCTTGAAGTATCTTAAGGGTGAAAGAAAATTGAACCGTAGGCATGCAAAGTGGGTGATATTTATTGAAACATTTTCGTATGTTATCAAATATAAGCAAGGTAAGGATGATATGGAGGCACATAGTACTTATATCCTAGAGGATTTGTGATCCACTTAGATCATGAAAGCTTGAAGTATCTTAAGGGTCAAAGAAAATTAAACCGTAGGCATGCAAAGTGGGTGGTGTTTATTGAAATATTTTCGTATGTTATCAAATATAAGCAAGGTAAGGATGATATGGAAGCACGTAGGGTGGCTTAATGAAACATTTTAGGATTTATAAAACTTATAATATATTGTGTGAATACTTCTTTTGGCCAAAGATGAAGCACGATGTTCATAAGTTATTCAACCAATGTTTTCCATCTAAAGAATTCAAGTCAAGATCACAACCAAATGAATTGTATACTCCTTTAAATGTACCTAATGAACCAAATGGATTGTATACTCATTTGTTGTTGTAGACATATTTAATAAAAATGGCTCATTGCATGAATCAAAATAGATGATACAAAACATGTTTTCTTATTCAGTAGGGAAGTAGTAAAATTACATCGAAAGCCCTAGAATTATTGTTAGTGATGGGGATGTTAAATTTTTAAGCAACTTTTGAAAAGTATCGGGGGGTAAATTAGGTACCAAATTGTTGTTTTTAACTGCATGTCATCAACTGGTGGACAAACTGAGGTGTTTAATAGAACTTAGGACAAATGATTGTCATTTGTATAGTTTGCATATAATAGAGTAAATCATACTAACTCTCATTGCTCTTCTTTTAAAGTTGTTTATGGATTTAATCCATTTACCCCTTTGTTTTGTAAAGACATATTTGATCAAAACCTCAGAGGAAGATTTACATCCAAGAGGGGATGATTCAAAAAATTATGGATTTAATCCATTTACCCCTCTTGTTTTGTAAAAACATATTTGATCAAAACCTCAGAGGAAGATAAAGTTACATCCGCACGAAAAGCTCAATTAATTTCAAGTCTGTCGCATTAACCACTCAAGCACATCAACATTTGTTAGAAAAAACTATGTTTAATTTTATAAATTATGTAAAAGTCAAATGATCAATTTGACTTATTCTTTGTGGAGATTAAAGCGGATCGAGATTAAATCCCGTCCACAAACATATCGGGATTGAATTCTGGCCACAAACGTCTTTTGTCGGGAGACTATAAATACCCACAATATGTTATGTAAAAAATAGATTCGTTGATGAATGTAATTCAGATCTCAAATTGAGACGTTTCCCTTAAAAACTCGAGGATCATCTTTGCCATTTCTAAGTTTCAAGCAATTCTTGTGGTAGAATTGCATCCGAGTCATTCAATCAAGCCTTGATCAAGTTAGATTGTGGAGTGACTCAATTTAGAACAAGGTTCTAAATCTTGCTTCTAGATCTTCGATCGTAAGAGGTAATCTAATTCTAGCTTTATCTCTTGGTTGATCCAAATTTCGCATAAGGAGGTGTTAATTACTTTGATTCAAGGGTTCTTGCTAAAATAAAAGCTTGGATCGTTGGGCTGAGGATTAAGGTTGCCTTATCAGTTTGGTATCAGAGCCTAGGCTTACATCTTTGTGACCGACTTTAGAATTGATTTTATCTTTCATTTCTGCTCTTGTTTATCTTTTCTTTAAATTTGTCCATTTATTTTCTTACTGTCATTTTCAACGTTCTTCATTATCCTTCTACTTTGTTCTTAGTGTCCTGATAAAGATCATATTTAGATCTTAAAAGAAAAAAAAATAAATCCTTATCATATTGTTCTTAATATATCTTTATCATTAGATCATTTGCACGTTTATTGAAAGATCAAATAAATTTATATTCTCATTTTTTCCTAAAGCATATAAATCTAGAATTGTTGTGTTCGATCTTCACGACCATTCTTTTTAGAATTTTTTTTCAGTGTGCAATTATATCCAAAAATATCTTCGTGTCCCTTATTTTTTTTGTTCACGTCTTGTTTTATTTTTGTTGTTACTACATAATTACCTTGTCTTGATTGTCTTGAATAACTCGCTACTATCAGAATTGCTTTATCCATATTATCTACCTTGATAAGAAATTAGTCACTTTTCCAAATAGTCTACCTTGTGTGTTAAACACGAGTGTTCCTGAGTGTAAAATCAGTGAGTTGAGTGTGTGAGATCCTAAGCATATAAAACTACTATTTGTACAATCATGAACCAAGACGAGAAAAATTGAGGGGAGATCAATGATCTAGTTGAAGAAGTCCAAAAGAATGAGAAGAAACTAGAAGATGGTATTCTTTTGGCCCTTATTACAAGAAGGCTTCTTAAAACTCAAGTTATGGAGAATGACGTTGATGATTAAAGAGACAACCTATTTCACACGCGGTGTTTAGTCAAGGGGATTTCTTGTAGTCTTATCATTGATAGTGGAAGTTGCACCAATGTAGTAAGTACTATATTGATCAAAAGGTTGCAAATTCCAACTCAAGATTATCCTAAATCTTACAAGCTCCAATGGCTCAATGACAGTGGAACAATGAAGATAATTTTCCAAGCTTTAATATCTTTTACTTTGGGAAAATATAAAGATGAAGTTCTTTGTGATGTGTTGCCAATGCATACTGGAGACATATTGCTTGGCCGACCATGGCAATTTGACAGGAGGTTATGTATGATGGCTATTTGAATAGATATTCTTTTGTAAAAGATGGTAGAAAAACCATTCTTGTACCTTTGAGTTCTGCAAATGTATTTGCTGATCAATTAAAGTTGGAGGAAAGAAAGAAAGAGTTGGAGGCAAAAGAGTTAAAAGAAAAACAAGAGTTGAGTGAAAAAGTAGAGAAAAATCAAAGAGAAAGAGAGAAGAATGAAAAAATGGATGAAATTGAAGAAAAAAGAAAGAGACAGTTATTTGCCTACCGTTTGAGAGGTTAAAAGGCTTTCACAAAAATAGATCTTTGTACTTAGGTACAATGGAGGATATTTGGTCTTTAACTATAACAACTTGGCTTTGCCTAGTGTTTTACCATCTCTTTTACAGGAATTTGAAGACATGTTTCAAGATAAAGAAATACCTCCCATTAGAGGTACTGAACATAAAATAGACGTCATTCCAAGGACTGTCATTTCTTATAAGCCAGCTTATAGAGTCAATCCAACTGAGATAAAAGAAATTAAAAGGCAAGTGGAGGAGCTCATGGAGAAGGGCTATGTACGAGAAAGTTTGAGTCCATGTTCTATACGAGACTTAAATATAGAGGGAAAATAAAATACAAAGGACGTGTCATATAATTTACAATAACCAATGTAAATTAGAGAAATAAGTGTGTAGAGTTCAAACTTGAAACTCATGTCATGGGCTTATATAAGTTGACTCGGATTACAAAGGACGGAATCGAACTTTCGTTAAAGATATATTCGTGACAACGACTTAAGCTAGCCAGGTAAGTGACCTTATTCTCGGTATGGTTATATTTGATGTTGACACGTGCCTCGTGGTTCTGCACGTGTCATATATATTGATATGTGTGAATTGTCTGTGGATCGATATGCTTCTTATATGTTATGTATATGTTATAATATTTGAACTGTATGATAATAATTATGGTACGATGTGTTTAATGATATGTTTGAGATAGGATACGAGAAGGATGCACAAAATGAAATGTAACAATAGGAGTAAAATACGTTCATGAAACGTTAAGGTTAGGTTACATACCAGAGTGATATGGATAAGAGAGATTGATGAAAGAATACGATTAGGTTACCGGTAGAAAGGGATAAGTTTGTGATAGATTTATAGAACAATAGCGTTAGGATACGTTCTTGTGATGATATGACTAAGGTATGTTCACATAACGGTATGACTATGATAGGTATAAGAACGGTAAGGCTATGATAAGTTAGAGAACATATGACTACGAAGTGTTTACGTTATGACTTGTATATGATATGATACATTGTGATCCAATATGTCATGGTATGATATGTATATGATGAAATGTTATGTTCTAAGCATAGAACGTTATGTTAGGTCTCTTAAATTGTGTGTATACAACATGTATGAATGACATGAAATCACGATAAATGACATGAAATATAACCCCGTTAGAATTATGTATGATTTGAGAACTGAAGAATGAGAAATGATATGATATGAATGATGAACGATATCTGAAACGATATGAAAAATGATATGATATGTACATAATGCTAGCGGGGTTGTATTAAATGATAATGAAAATGGAAAGATGTTGGGACCTCATGCATGATGTGTACTCATGAATTGGGGGATACCCCTATTCCATCACGAGGGTACGGACGCGTACATCCAATGGCAGGACAACGATCGTTATGTTTTTCATAGCGTTGCTCTGACGGTTACTAGTTCTAACCGGGTGTTCGGCCTAGGGAGCGTCTCTGTGTATGCTCGCCCGACAAGTAAGGTGGCCCAACGGTGTGCGAACTGACTGGTGAGCCCATACCCGATATGGGTTGTGTGTATAGTATATGGTACACGTCCAAAATTATCCGTTAGAACAGCACCGTAGGAAGACAGATTGAAAGATAGATTTCATCATCTCATTCGCATGTGATTGTTGCATTTAACCTCAATAGTGGATGACATACTGAGTATTTCTTAAAATACTCAAGCCATGTGCTACTATATTTTTTTCAAGTTAAGGCAAGGCATTCCTGTACGACTGACGACGACATCGCAACTCGAGACCATAGTACATGCATAGGATAGTGATATTTATTTTCTTAGACTTAGGCTAGAATAAGATGTTTTTAACTTAACCGCTTATTTATTTTATTTCAGGTCTTTTATTGTGTCGTTTTAAAGATATTTTCAAAACACGTAAGTTCATGGCTGTGTTTTAAGATAAATGATATGTTTTATGGAATTTAAATGAAGTCTTTCCCATCCAATGTTTAGGATATGTATACAATAGCGACCTTAAATTAAGTAGAAAATTTCGGGTCGTTACATGTTAAGTAGCCACCTTAAACTTTTCTTAAGAAATACTTGAAGAAATCACTTAGATTTTTATATGAACACTAAACCAAGTATGATTTAAGAATATATTAAAGAAAAACTCAAAGAACGGTTAGTTAAGACCCTGAACTGATCATATTACTCGAAATTTAAGTAACGTTAAAATAACCTATTAAAGAAACTTTGCTACCTATGAAATTTTAATGCTGGGAATATTATAGCATGTTGAGTTTATATATGAAATTTGGTGATCATTGGATAAGGATAAGTAGGTAAACCAAGAAATAGTGTAAAATGACCATAATGCCCCCTAAGGTAATTTACGTTTGATGATGTGGTGAAGTTTGAAAGCCATTGGAATTCGTTAAGTAGAAAATCCAAGAATTATAGGTAAAATGACCAAAATTCTCCCAGGACTATTATGATAATTCAAGGTCATACGCCTTTCAAATAACTTGCTACTTTTTATAAGGACTATTCCTAAGGACAAGAAGCTATGTTCAAGAGTTGAAGTTGATTAGAGCACGCTTGGAACCTAAACCAAGATAAAACCTAAGAAACGCCTAAAGAAAACATCTCAAGATTCAAGACCCTTCTAGAACTCTCGATGAATTCATTATGAATGTATGATTTTCTAGAATAATTCAGGCTAGCTATTATAATGGGTTCATATAATTATGAATGGATGTTACAACTTATGCCTCAAGGAATTAAGAACCCTAAAAACTTACATGGTTAATAACCAAGAACAATATCACACAAGCTCTACAATTACAAAGTAAGAAGAATGCTAGGTACCAATCAAGAATAAGGGATCAAGGTCCTCAGACACAAAAACTCAAGAATGCTAGGTAATACTATAATCATGTCCAGAGTGACACATGAACTCTCACCACGCGGTGATTTCTGAGTCCCAAGTTTTCCTCTTCTAGGTGGGATGCCTTGCACCATGTTTCCTTGCAGGATATCATGTTTGGCCTCACGTTTCCCTCACCTAGATGAGATGCCTTGCACCATGTTATGGGTACCCAAAGATTTGTAGGATGCCATGTTCATATATGTACCGATCACGTGACCATTATGGTCTATCATGGGAAGTAGTCTAGAGCCACGATGGAATAAGAAGAGAGTAAGTTACCTTAGCCAAGAATCTAGAACCTCCTAAGACCTCCCATGGTACAACATGCTCATGACTTAGACTATGCTGCTTGGAACGCATGAAGCCTTAAGCATAAGTTTTCAAACTATGCCGCTAGGAACACATGAAGCCTTGGGCATATGTTTTAAGACTATATCGAACGACAAGCCCTAAGATGCAGGTTCAGACTACGTCGCTTGGAACACATGAAGCATTGGACGTAGGTTAAGGCAGTGTCACTCGGAAAGCATGAAGCCTTGGACACATGTTGTCAGGTACATGGCTAGTGCTGTAAATTCTAGGAGGAGTGCCTTGAAGAAAGAAACAATAATAGAACAAGAGCCTAGAAAGTACCAAGAACAAGACAAACATCAAGGACTGGAACATGAATCAAGATTCAAGTTCTAAGGATAAGAACCAAGAACCAAGAACCATAAAACTAAGGCCCTTATAGTTGCACAATCGTTGGCCCCGAAGGAGGATGAATTATGAGATCCCACATATATTGGAGAGAGGAGAGAGTGCTAGCGAGGATGCTGAACACTGAAGGAGAGTGGATTGTTAGATCCCACACTCATTGGAGAGGGTAACGAAACATTCTTTATAAGGTTGTGAAAACTTCTCCCTAGAAGACACGTTTTAAAAACTTGAGGGGTCCCAAATGGGAAAGCCCAAAGAGAATTAGACTGTTACAAATGGTATCAGAGCAAGACATCGGGCAGTATGCCAGTGAAAATGTTGAGCCCCAAAGATGGGTGGATTGTGAGATCCCACATCGATTGGAGAGAGGAACGAGTGTTAGCGAGGATGTTGGGCTCCGAAGGGGATGAATTGTGAGATCCCATTTCGATTAGAGAGAGGAACAAGTGTCAACGAGGATGGTAGATTCTGAAAGGGGATAGATTATGAGATCCCACTTTGATTAGAGAGAGAAACGAGTACCAGCCAGAACGTGGGGCCCTGAAGGGGGTTGATTGTGAGATCCTACATCGATTGAAGAGAGGAACGAGTGCTAGTGAGGATGCTGGGCCCCAAAGGAGGGTGCATTATGAGATCTCACATTCGTTGGAGATGGAAACAATACATTCTTTATAAGGGTGTGAAAACCTTTTTTTTGATAAGGGTGTGAAAACCTTTTCCTATTCTTAGTAGACGCATTTTAAAAACCTGAGGGGAAGCTCAAAAGGGAAAGCCTAAAAAGAACAATATCTGCTAGCGTTGAGCTTGAACTATTATATATACTAAGTTAATACGAAGGTTAGTCTATGGCCCTCTAATAAGTATATGTAACGACCTGAAATTTAAGGTTGCTACTATATACTGTACCATAAACATTGAATGCAGAAGAATTTATTTAAATTTCATAAAACATAGCATTTATCTTAAAACACAGCACATGGCTTTAGTATTTAAAGAAATATTCAGTAAGTGACCCCACTATTGGGGTTAAATGCAACAATCACATGCAATGAGATGATAGGACTTATCTTTCATTCCATTCGCTGTCCTAACGAGTAACTTTGGACGTGTACCATATACTCTACACAAAGCCCATACGTGCGAGTATGGACTCACTAGCTAGTTCACACACCACTGGGCCAATTTCCTTATCCGGTGGGCATACTCTGGGAGCCCCTTATGCCGGACACCTGTTAGAACTAGTAACCGTCACGGCAGCACTATGCAAAGCATAACGATAGTTGTTCTGCCATTGGATGTACGCACCATACCCTCGTGATGGGATAGGGGTATCCCCCAAATGCATGAGCACACATAATGCATGAGGTCCCAAAACTTTTCCATTTTCATTATCCTTTAATACAACCCCGCTAGCATTATGTACATATCATATCATTTTTCATATCGTTTCAGATATCATTCATCATTCATATCATATCATTTCTAATTCTTCAGTTCTCAAATCATACATAATTATAACGGGATTATATTTCATGCCATTTATCGTAATTTCATGTCATTCATATCATGCTGTATACACACAATTTAAAAGACCTAACATAACGTTCTATGCTTTTAACATAACATTTCATCATACACACATCATACCATGGCATATTGCATCACAATTAATGGTGTTAATATAACACATGCGGAAGCAATTTGGATCATAGGCTCTCTAAGTACATCAATTATAGTGAATTAGCTAGCATGTTCAAAAGCATTAAAACTCAATAAGTTTGAATACTAACTTTTGTCGCTCAAGTTTCTTTTTCCTCACGAACCGGTTTCGAACTACCACTAGTGTCTTCTCCTCTATTCTCTGGCCTTAGAACAGGATTGTGGAATATGGTGAGTGACTAAACTTGGGAGGGATTTAGTATATATGAAGAGAGAGTTTGTGAGAGGTTTTTCTCAAGGTTTTTTCCCAAGGGAAAACTTCCATGTACCATGATCACTCTATTTATAGAATCATGTTTGCATGTTCATGCAAATTTGAGATTGCCAAATTTTGACACTCAAAATTCCACTTAAATGTTTGGGATTATGTGGCAAGCATGCAAGTTTGAGTTCACCAAATTTTGACACTCAAAATTCCACTAAAATTTGTGGGGTTTATTTGGCAAGCATGCAAGTTTGGTTAAACCAAAATTTGACACCTCAAAATTCCACTAACTCACACATGGATCTTTCCATTAAATGAAGTCAACAGCTTGACTTTCTTCATTTTGATTCAACAATTAATTTGAATAATTAATTTCAAATTAAAGTAATATTAAATGATTAATTAAACTATTTAATTAATATTTAATATTAATTCAAATGTCAATCCCAATCAATTCCGACACATATTTGATTAAGATATTTAAATCTTATTTAAATATATCAGATTCTCTCTTTTTTGTTTAATTCGTAAATAAAACAAAAATGCGGTTAAATATATCGTATATATGTAGCGCATATTCTCTAATATGAATTCGAACACTTCGAACTCACTCGTCACACTGTTCTATGGTTTAGTTCGATATGAGCTAGCAAAGGAACCTAATGGACCTATAGATCATGGGCTCCAACGATCCAAGATTAACCGGTTAAACTCATTAACCTTGTTAACCAACATTCGTTAACTACTATGACACTCCACTATAGCCTAATAGTTGCACTCCCCTCACTGTAGATATATTTCTGTCCATTTGATATAACTATGATTAGTAAGTCGATCCTTCACAGGTTGTTCGTAACTAGAGCTGGGTCAATTTACCGTTTTGTCCTTGAACACATTTTTCAAGACCTGGAGTTAGTGCTTAAGAGAACTACCTCTCTTCTATCCCTAAAAGTCGGTAGGAGCAAATTTCATCTTGCACCCCACGTCCCCAGCCATTCACCCAGTCTTACCCCTGAAATGGGAGGCCTATTGAGTCGGCAAACTTGAGCCACTCTCATCCATGAAAATCTAAGGATAATTCCGAAAAAACAGGAGTTCATGGTTAGCTCAAGATTAAAATTGAATTACTAGGCCATC